>NC_088881.1:4548069-4640206 GCF_032884065.1 Artemia franciscana | reverse complement strand
GAGGAGTGGTGCCTCTCGAGGAAATTATAGCCTAGTAAACGAAACAGCATTCGCATGGGATTCTGATTAGTGGATGATTCTTTTGGGCTTGGTCTACTTCGGCGGGCGTTTTCGGGCTGAAAAACCTTTTCCAAGCTAATTTATCTAATATGGGTTACCTCCCCATAGTAGCATAAGATTTCCGGGCATTAATATATAAAGAGTCGGAGGTAATAATGATTAAAGAGCATCGCCAAATACAGGAAACCATGTTGTGGCCAAGTTGGGCCTAGGATTGCAAAAAGCCTCCATTCGTACTGGAGGTCCCAAGAACTTCTTGCTGTCCGGTTTTATGCCGGCATAAGCGCTTCGGTGTAGACTTGAGAAGATATGTTGATCCCCGTCCTGCACTGTATCCGGGACCATTGCTTTTCCTGAGGCCAAAATAATTTCAATGATTAAAGAACATGAAAATTGGAACATGGAATGTTACAATATTAAAAAAATCACTAACGTATTGACATTTTGACTGACGAATTCAGACGAATCCAACTGGACTTATTAGGGGTTTCAGAAACTCATATCCCAGGGGTAGGAAACACGAAATTAGGTGACATCGAATTCATTTACTCAGGCAGGAAGGAAGGGGTACATAGACAGGGAGTAGGGGTCATGATGAATAAGGAAGCTACTAGGTCCTGAATAGGCTGAGAAGGTATTAATAATAGAATACTAATCGCTCATTTTATGCATAAAAAAATCAGGGTATCAGTTATAATACAGTATATGCCCCTACTGAACCAACTGACGGAGATACTAGTGACTCGATGAATTTTACTTAAAGTTACAGGAGCAAATAGACAGGACCCCAGGTAGAAATATGGTTTTTTATTACTACTACTACTACTAATAATAATTCACTGCAGCACCAGGCCGCCTGAGGCCAACACAGCTGCGCACGCTCCTCCTCCAACCTAATCTATTCAAGGCCTCCCTCTTTACACCTTCCCAGGAAGTTCCCAAGAGATTTTAATACCCAGGTCAGTAGAAATACGGATAGAATGTATACTAGCCTAGGTAAATTAAGAGCGTAACTAGGAATATTAACAAAAAGCTTTGAAGAGAATGTGGTTGTACAAGAATTATCTGAGTGATAAATCATATGAATGAAATACATGAAATATGAATGAATACAAAATGAATGAAATGAAAGTGGAAAAGAGCATTAATTTATGAACTAAGGAGGCATGAAGTGGAGGCCATGGATAATATTGCGGAGGATCCTGAAGATGCAGCTAAACAGCACAGCAGTAAAATATTACACTAGCATGTTAATACATTGAAAGAGAGTAGCCAATCCCGACCTGTCCCAGTTAAAGATAGGAACGGGACCACAATTAGTGACAAGGGAAGAGTTAAAGAGAAATGAACAGGACACTTTGAGAGTATGCTAGACCGATACAAAGTTGCAAGAAAAGATATAGAATAAAACGAAGAAGTTTGATACCTTGGACGTGATAGAAGATTTGTTTTGTGAGAAAGAATTGGCGACAGTAATAAAAGGATTAAAAAACAATAATGTTCCAGATGCTGATAGTGTGGTAAATGAGTTTGTTAAGTATGGTGGCTCTGAAGTTAGAAAAGTTACAGAGATTATAAATATGATTTTTGAAAAACGGTTCCTAGTGTTTTTAGGAAAACCTTAATTAAACCACTGTAAAAGAAAGGTGATAAGACTGAGTTTGGTAATTATCAAGGCTTTAGTCGGGTCTCTGTAGGTAACAAATTACTTAGTAATATGACACTTTTTAGACTGAGAGACGCTGTATACATAGTTTAAAGTGCCGAAACCCAATAGGCAAGTGTATTCTCCTGATGAGCCCTTGTGTTGGGTTGTTGCCTCTGAATTATTTGTCTTTACTGTTTTTATCGTTTGGTAAATGACGACTCATACTTATTGACGACATGACTGCCTGTCCATGGATTATTCTTTATGGTTGATTGTGTATGGCTATGCTGTTTGACCTATGTGGTTGTATGGATGAGTAGGTTTAAGGCCTCATTCAAGTGCTGGTCTATATTAATCACTAATTTAGGAAAACAGTTTTCCCTATCTCCTTTTTTTTTAATGTGTTTGTGCTGTTGCATTGATGATTTCTCTTTTCGTTATAGTTATAAGAGAAGAACAGTGCGCTCTTAGAAAAAGGTAGAGGATATGTCGACCAATTTTTTACTCTAAGGTTAATAATTGAAAAGTACCTGAGTTATCAAACACGTTCGGTCCTCAGTTTTATAGATTACGAGCAAGCGTTCGGTTCTATTGATAGAAGAGCTTTAGCGAAGATCTTGTCTTTGTATGGTATATTGGACAAATACATTGAAGTGATTAGTGATATGTACGGGAATAACATTGCTACGGTTAAGGTAGGAAATAAGTTGAGCAGCTGGTTTCGTATTAAATCGGTAATTAAGCAGGGTTGTGTTCTGTGCCAGTTTATATGGATTATTTTGACGGACTTTTGTCTTAAGAAACAAAGGAAACGCAATATGAGAACACGGAATCAAATCAGTGGGGGGGGGGACTCTCCTGAACTTAAATTATGCTGATGATTCAAGCATCCTAGATGAAAGTATGTGCAAAAATGAATGAACTTTTAGAGGTTTTGCGAGTTCAGTGTGCTATCTGAAAGTTGATGTTAGGTAGACTAAGTCACTAAGGCTAGGAATAAGTGAAGATTAACAAGTGACGTTGGGTAACAAAAAGATTGATTAGGTGGATGTTAAAAGTAGAACAGCCCAGGCTCAGGGTGTTTCTTTATAGTTAAAAAAAAAGTCTGCAAACCAAGATTAGAATGTGGGAAGCTACAGTGATGACAGTGTTCAAATATGGCTCTGAAGCATGGGCACTCCGAAAAGCGAATGAAGATTTGCTAGATATTTTCCAAGAGAAATTGCCTACTGATTGTTCTGGGAACCTGACTGACTGACCGTATTTCAAATAGTAGGCTATACGAGAAGTGTGGTTAAATCCCGGATTCTAGGGCTATAATTAGAGTAAGGTTGAGATAGCTAGGGCAAGTTCTTCCGATGAAGGATGAGATTGCCGAAGACTGTCGTTTTCGGCCAACCGTCTAGGGCTAAACGGAAAGCATGTCGTCTGCGGTTGGAGGATGCCATAAAGAAATATTTAAGGGAATATGGGAATTTCCCGGGAGGGTGTAAAGAGGGAGGCTTTGAACAGATTGGGATGGAGAAGGAGCATGCGTGGCAGTATTGGCCTCAGGCGGCTTGGTACTGCAGTGACTTGTTATTAGTAGTACTACTTCAGAGGTTTCAGGCTTTTATCTACCAAAATGTGGAATTATGTATTTTTTTTGCCAGAAGAAAGTTCGCGTATGTGTATTTATTTGTTTTTGTTTTATTTTACCAGGGGTGATCACATTTAAAAATGGTCCTAGAAGATCAGACGAGGACTCATTCGACCGAAAATTAATGTCAGGAAACACCAAATGCTAGGTTGCGTTGGTGATTCTTTTCTTCAAGTGCCAGAAATCCCTCTCATGAGTCACCCATACTCTTTGCTTCCGGTCATTTTCCTATTCCGAAGGTAGAAAACTTCAAAACAATTCAGATTAAGTTTTTATACCTTGTAAATTTCTTCTTTACCTTCGAACTTTGACAAAAACCATCTCTTGTGTCTTATATAGGTGTTTGTGATAAAATTTTAGAGGCACGGCACAATAAACTCGAGCTTGGCTTATCTACGTTTATACCCCAGCACCATCTTATCCAATTTTTCTATAGGTCACATAAGTTTTTTGTGCCCTTTGCCCACACTATCCGAAAACAAGATTTAATAGTGAGATTCGGAAAAGCGCTATTAGCAAACAAGAAGCACCGATCTACTCTTACACAATCCGTGCAGATCCGCGGAACTACTAGGTATCACAACAAACTACAACCCACTGAGTGCTATTGGGACAGACTTGTAAACTCCTCTGTGTCATATTTTGTACAATACTTATGTATTATTTATGTATAATAATAATTATTTGTAATAATGATAATAATGAAATAATAATAATAATAATGTAATGTAAAAATCTAATGTAATAATAATAATAATTATTTATGTATGTATATATTATGTATTATACATATTTATATGTATTACAGAATTATTTGTAATAATGATATGATAATAATAATAATAAGGTAATAATAATAATATTTATTTATGTATGTATATATTATATATTATACATATTTATGTATAATTATAATAAATGAGTATTTAACAAGTGACTTTTTCACTTTCATTTTGTAGAAATACCGTAATTTTGCGTTCACATTCGAGTTCCATAATACCTATTTAAATAAACGAATACGAATTTCATATTGTTATTTCACTATTATCTAATGTTTTACTATACGAGTTATAAATTGATATAACTGATCATGGTTTATCTGCAAAAAAATTTGTTTTTTATACATAAGTATCACAAACACTCTCAGGCAAAATATTTTATTATAAAAATTAATAACGTTACAATTTTTAAACCATAATAAACAACATCTTGCACACCAACTGTCATATTCCTTAATTTACAGTTGCCAGATTCAAACGGCCCTCAAAAATACAAAGACACAAACCAAGGTTTATGAATGCACTTACTGGGATTCCTTCCCCAGTTTATAGAGGGTTCCCCAGTCCAAAATTAATAAAGACTGATTAATATTCATTCCTCCCAGGTTTGACCCCCCCCCCCATCCTAACTGGAAGAAATTGAGTGGAAAGCAAAACCCGTTGATAAACCACTACCCTTTTCATATAATATTTACACCATGTTAATTCATGCGTATATTTAATCTATTGGAAAGTTCTGAAATTCTAAAAGTGAGGCCCTGGTACGCCCTCTTTATGCTGGGGAGCTAGATTAATTGCAACAACTTAGTACTCATTTAACTTATTTTCTAAGCCGAACAATAAAAGCTCTTAAATACTAAATTTAACAAATCTTTTTATTTTTTTTTTCTGGATATCTTAGCATCTAAGCGCTAGATTAACTCTTAATTTTGTACTCAGAAAGAAACCTGCTAAATAATAAAAATGACAAAAATGCAGTGGCGTTAACACGATATTCATGAAAAGCCTATTGACTAAAGACAATTTTATGATTAAAAAAAAAATACAGGTAGCACTTTGCTTCAAACAACGACCAGAATCTTCAGTTGACAATGCTGCATTTCGCAGATTTTTCAAAATTAAACACAGATTATTAGGAAAAATTCATGAATTTCTTAAAAAAAGTGGAAAAACACTGAAAAAAGCAATGATAAAGGTTAGCTTCATGCATAATGTGTTAACTGTAATTATTCAGCATATTATGAAGCAAGAATTTTTTTTTCTTAACATGTTTCCTTCTTTCCAGTTAGCTATCCAGACAATTATCTACAATTTTACCTTGAGACTCAAGAAATCCTAAGAAAGATGGGAATCCTCCCGTAATTCCAATCTTTTATTTGCTTTACCGTTACCCCCCCCCCCCCACGAAAAAACGCATTTGCCTGCTTAGAAATATGGGCTGTTTTGTTCAAGAGATGAAGGACAAAATTACAAGTCCTGATTTGGCAACATAGCTTAAATAATTGTATCTTAAGACGCTTAAGTCGCTTAAGACGCGCTTTTGGTCGCTTAAGACGCGACCTCATTCGGGCCACAGCTTTGCAAAGAATGTGTAAAAACATAATAAAATACTATACATATAGAAATGATTGCGAACACCAAACGGTCCTGGGTACTTTCAATCAGAACATTGGTGCCATTAATACTACCAGGGGGTGCTCAGGGAGAGGTAATCACTCACAACACCCACCAACCCCTCCAGCTATAAAGTTCTCTTTATGACTTAGGCCCTAATGCATTCGCCCTGGGATCTATTAAAACCAAGTCGAATTGTTTTCGTGAAGACAATACTGCCTATTAAAGCACACAGTGACTTTCCAAAACTTATTTCTCGTCAAAGACAAATGGCTACTGAGGAATTTGACAGAACAGGCAAAACAATAGTCAATTTACGTAAATGAATATAAGTAAGGTTCATATTCAACTTGCAGATCCAATGCCAAGCAAAAAAAAAAAAACTCAATGAGAAATTCTGGCATTCACAATCAGTGGAAAAATTTAGTGTCCCAGAGACTATTCTCAGTTTGGCCACTCGAATAAATGCCGCATCTGAAAACACTGGCGAATTCCGGAATTCCGGCACTCAGTAAAAAGTCCATTTTTACAATTTAGGATAAAGGTAATTGAAACAGTGTTGCCATTCCTTAGGACTTTCCCCAAGATGTTAAAATTGCAGCCCAGAGATTGAAATCTTGGCGAAAGTTTTTTTTTTTTTAATTTAGGATTAAAGTGGCTCCTCAAAAAGTTGCCCAATGTCTTGAAATTTGGATCCTGGGCTTAAAAATGTTAGAAACAAATTGTTCAATTAGTATTGGTGTTGTCTTCGGTCACTCAGCCAATTTTCTACTAAAAACCATCAAACAAATACAAGTAATATCCCCAAACTGTTCATTTCACTCAGTACCAGTATTATTCTTGACACTAGAGAATTTTTACGTTTTTGTAACGTTTAATTTTTACGTTCCTTTTTTTCTAGGAATTTTTTACGTTTAAAATTTAACTAGATAATATTCAAAAGATTATAAAACACTGTAACAGCCATGACATTTAGCATTACATGCTTAGCAAAAATGTCGAGCCAAAATGGCCAATGTGGTAAGAAAACTACTACACATGACGTCATCTTATGATGAGTTTCCAGCGAAAATTTAACAAATTTTTCTTTCGCAATAGAATTTGCTGCCAAAACAAGAGACAATTTTGATAACTAGTATTTATGGATCGAAGCTTTAAGAATTCCATTAATACAGAACCAAGATGCAGATCTCTATGATTCGTGAACTAATACTTGAGCTTAGCATTGCATGTTTTACGAGAGGTTGTAAGGCAAAATGGCCAATGCTGTAAGGAAAACCTACGACTATGACGTCATCTTATGATGAGTTTTTAGCGAAAATATAACAAATTTTTCTTTCGCAATAGAATTTGCTACCAAAACAATATAAGCAATTTTGATAACCAGTATTTATGGATTGAAGCTTTAAGAATTCCGTGAATACAGAACCAAGATGCAGATCTCTATGATTCGTGAACTATGACTTGAGCTTAGCATTGCACGCTTTACAAGAGGTTGTGATACAAAATGCCCAATGCTGTAAGGAAAACCTATAGCTATGACGTCATCTTATGACGAATTTCAGCTACTATTAAACAGTCTTCGGTGCTGCATTACATTTAGCTAACAAACGAAGAAGACAATTTTGATAGCCGCTATTTTTGAAGAAAAGCTTCAATAACTACATCAAAGAGTCGGTCATTCTTGAACTAATACTTAAATTTAGCATTGCATGGTTTACAAAAAATATGAGGCAAAATACCCAATACGCAAGGAAAACTCATATACATCACGTCATCCTAATGCCGAATTTTCAGTGAGAATTTGACAACCTTTGCTTTTACAATACATTTTACAATTCAACCAAGATGGGCAATTTTGATAGCCAGTATTTTTGCAATAGTTTCTCAAGTTACTGCAGAATCAAGAAAAAGATCTCTATCGCTCATGATCTCCCCATCAAATATACCCTCCGAATATATCAAACCAGCGAAATCAAAGGAGTTGACGTTAAAAACTATGACATCTCCCATCATAGGAGGTTAACATGATATTTTGATTTCGAGTTTAAAGTATCAATAACATTTTCACATATACCAACATTCATACGTGAAGAAATACAACATTATATGTACATTAGTACAAAGAATGAAAAAAGCCCAACCATAAAATACTCAACACAATCAAAACTGAATATTTAAAAAAATAAACAAATCACTATCTATTGTACTTGGAATTGGCATTCCAATTATATCGACCACTTTTATATCCACTATTCCTATCCGAGTACCAGGACCTTCGCCTGTGATCACCACCCTGATTGTTCGGGAACCGTCCTCGATTATTCCAACTACGTGATGAATTCCATTTTCCATTATCTCGGGAATACCAGTTAGAATGGCCGTTACTTGCACTGTACTCATATTTTTGCCTTTTAGCTTCTTGATAGGACTGAAACGGGTTCCCGTTAATTTGGCCTGACCAAGAATGTCGAGACTTATTCTTCATTTTTTTCTCCTAAAAAAGAGTATTTACATTATTATAAATGTTCAAATATACACAATATATATGTAGATATATCTTATCTCTTTAAATGAGCAATAATTGTATATTTATATATTTATAATTTTTTTCGAAAACGGCTGCATTTCTTTTTTTTTGAAAATAGACATCCTGAGATTTTCCGTCCTGTAAAAACGATCCAGATAGGTCACCAGTTTGAGAAAATTCGTTAAGAGCCTTAATTTTGAGAAAAAACGATTCATGTGAGTGACGTCATATTTATGAGCACATTTCCTGAGAATAAATACGTCATTTTTGCCTCATGAGGGGCTGTATCGTTTTTAGTGTCTATCACGCACGCCAAATTACACAAAAAATATAAAATACCAAGTGTAATGAGTCTACTTACAAAAAGCGTCTCCAGCAGTTTCTTAATACCTAGAGGACAAAAACGTAAACCGAAAATTGCTTAAAATGCACAAACTGAATCACCAAGTGAGACAAAATCAAGAGGACGACCTGAGAAATGTGACGACCTGAGGAATCCATAATGAGCGAAAATAAACAGCCTTGATCATCAAATATGACAAGTCCAATCCAAGCAGATAGGGAAAAGGCCACTGGAAAAATATCTGAAATACGATAAACGAAAACGAAGAACAAAGAGATTTGCGGTTAAAATATTTGCAAAAACGACAGTTACAACGAGTCGAAACGAAAGTGAAGAACAAAGAAATATGCTATTAAAAGACAAGCAGCAGCAAAAATTCCGAGTCAAAAATCAAGGAAAAACAAAGAAACATGCGGCTACAAGATATGTGACAACGAGGATCAGAACAAATCAGAAATAAAATTGAAGAACAAAGAAGGTGAGACAACAAAGAACAAAGAATGCCTAGAGGACAAAAGTAAATTAACAATTGCTCAAAATGAACAAACTGGACCTAAATGAGACATGATCAAGAGGACGATCTGAGAAATGTAAATGTAAGGGTGAAAAAGAACAACCTAGACAATCAGATGTGACGAGACCAATACGAACAGCTAAGGCAAAGGGCATTAGAAAATGTCTGAAGTAATGATAAAGGAAAATGAAGAAAAAAATGTGAGTAGAATACTTGCAAAACAACAATTGCAACAAGTTAAAAACAAAGTTGAAGAACCAATTGAACTCAAAACGGAAGTGAAGAACAAGAAAATATGCAATTTCAAGACATGACACAACGAGGATCAGAACAAATCAAAAACGAAATTGAAGATCAAAGCAATATGTGGCTAGAAGATATGCGACAGCTAAGGAAAATAAAAATGCGGTTAGAACATAAGCGGAAACTAGAGGATGATGTAAATCAACCTGCTGATTCAATGGGACAACAACCTCGGTTAAAAGACAAGCAACAATGAGAATCAATATATAAAAGCCTGCCGCTTCACCGTGCAGGGGACGTTGTATGTAGGGGATTGGGGATTGTTGTACTTTTTATCAAATACATTTCATTTCATAATAAACAGAGATATTTTTACTAGGCATAAGGGGAGAAAAGGGGGACAATACTTGGGCCAGGATAAAGCACATTTTTAATGTTGCCATGATAAAATTCAACAGCTAGACGTGTTAACAAAAGGATGAGAAATCAAAACACTGACATCAAATCTGTATAATAAAAGGAAGCCAATAAAAATATTCATGAAAATGTTAGAAAAAAACACTGAAGAATCAAGTCGAAGTTAAAATAAAATCGAAAGTGTAATCTATTTGTAAGAAAATAAAAAAAGGGTTTCGAAGTTTCTTTAGAGTCCTAATTACTACTGCTACCACTAACAGCTCATTGCAGCACTAGACCACCTGAGGATAATACAGCTGGGCACACCCCTCTTCCGGCCTCATCTATTGGAAGGTTTACTCTTCCTCACTTCTCTTGACCATTTCCCGCCTCAATCGTGGACGATCTAATTTTTGTTTGGCCCCAGATGAACAAGAAACCACATTCTAAAATAGCGGAAGGAAAAAAGAGAATTTTTTTTAGAGACTTCTTTTTAAGGCCACAAGGGTAAAGGTCACGCAATAAAAAAAAGACCCTTCGCTAAAGCTAACTTCTAACGGGAGTCCAATTATCGAGGCATTAGTCTGGTCTCTGTAGGTAGCAAATTACTTAGTAATATGGAACTTTTTAGACTGAGAGATGCTGTAGAAGAGAAGAACCGTGCGGTTTTAGAAAAGGTAGAGGATGTTTAGACCACATTTTCACTCTTAGGTTAATGATTGAAAAGTGCCTTAGTTGTCCTCAGTTTTATAGATTATGAGCAAGCGTTCGATTCTGTTGATGAAGAGCTTTACCAAAGATCTTCTCCTTGTGCGGTATACCAGACAAAACACATCAAAGTGATTAGATTCAAGATTCAAGATTTTATTTAAACTTCTGTACAACACACACAATATATAAAAAAAAGGGTCAAGCCGGAGACACAAGGTCGATTGACAAAGACCCGGTATAACAATATAGCACACCTATTTGACAGAAAAAAGAAACAAAAACAAATGCATAAAATAAATATCAATAAATCCACGACTCACCACTAGACGGGAACCCACCCACAAAACAACTGACACTCGGCAAATATCAATCCGAAAAACAAAACAAAACAGTGTGCAAGCGAGGGTGACCGATGACTGGCAACTTATTTGAAAAAAAAAAATAATAAAAAAAAATAAAATGAGCCCACCTTATCAATATCAAACAAACAACTATTCACTTTAAGATTTTTTTTTTTTTATTATTATTACTGATTCTTGAATTTATTTATAAGGATAGAATGAAGTTGCTTTTTAATATGTGGGAGAGATTTACTGCAGTCAATATATGGTAGATAAAAATGTCATGAACCCATGATCGAAAAATATGGCGAGAACCGTGATCTCTCAGTGGTTAATTTCAGGTGCTGCATTCTCCATTTATTACGGGTTTCATAAACATGGTCAGGTTGCTCAGGGAAAAAATTTCTCGTACGAAAGTACGGAGGCAGTTCTGAGCGGTTATATTTTACCTTGAATAAAAAAGAATGAAGAGTGAATAATTCTGAAACAGGCAAAATATTAGTTAATAAATATATAGTTTCAGTTTTAGATTTATTTGGATAGGAAGAAGGTGACGGTAAATATCTTTGCAAAATTCGAAGAGCCCGGTTTTGAAGAGTCTGTATCGGTTTTATATGATATTTGAAAGTTGCTAAATAAATTAGGGGACAATACGTAAGATGGGAATGCACCAAGGCAAAATAAATGAGTCGTAGAACTTCATAGGGGAAAAAATGCTGAAGCCTCCTCATTACACCAACTCCTTGGGAGATTTTAACGCGTGATCTATTACAATGTTCTTTATAAGATAGATTTTCATCAATAGTTATACCATGATACCGGAGTGAAGTTACCCTTTGAATTCGAATATCTGTAGCCTGATCAATTATAGTTGAAATTCCTTTTGCTTTGTGTCCAAGTCTACTATAAATGATGAATTTCGTTTTGGCGGCATTCAATGACAAAAGATTAGCTTTTAGCCATACAATCAGCTGGGAAAACACGATTTGCAGCTTCTCTTTGACATCATCTTCCGACTTCCCTGCAAGTGTTGATCCAGTATCATCGGCGAAAAGGACATTCAGGGTGTTGGTTTCTGTTGCTGATGGAAGGTCATTTATGTATATTAGGAAGAGCAGTGGTCCCAGAATTGAACCCTGAGGAACACCAATATTGGGCAATAAGCATGGATCCGAAGCTGTTTTATTGATAGTTGTTACTTGGGATCGACCTGTTAGGTAAGATGCGATAAAATCATGCGCTGGTCCTCGTATCCCGCCATGGCTTAATTTAAACAACAATATTTCGTGACAAATCGTGTCAAATGCCTTCTCAAGATCCAAAAAAATACTTGCCGGAATCATTTTTTTATCAAGACATTCGTGAATAAATTGGACCATTGTCAGGATAGCGTCCTGCGTACTATGTCCCTTTCTAAACCCATACTGATTTTTTGGAAAATAATCATTCGAAGTAAGGAAATTATACACTCGATTATAAAAACATCGCTCCATTAATTTAGAAAAGCCTGAAAGAATAGATATCGGTCTGTAATTCGTGCAATCGCTCCGGTCAGAGCTTTTATACAATGGTATCACCTTTGCTTTCTTCAATGAATCCGGAAAAGTTCCTGATCTAAATGACAGATTTATCAAATGACACATTACTTTATTAATACTCGGTAAAACAACTTTCACAATGTTAGTAGACGATTCATCAATCCCCGGGAAATTCCCATTTTTCAAAAGCTTACCAATATTGGCAAGCTCTTTCTCTGTTACCGGTGTTAAAAACATAGATTTTACAGAAGGCTTTACAAGGTATGTACGATAATCACATTGACCATAGGGCAGGTTATGTTGGAGCTTGTTGGCTACCGAGTGTCCAATTGACGCGAAATACAAATTCATGTAATTAGCTATTTCTAGCTCCCTTTCAATTATATGACCATGAGCGTCCTTTATTTCTGATGGTGTAGAAGTTTTTGGTGATCGATTTAAGCATGAATTGATTAGCTCCCAAGTTTTCTTTGGTGACTTACTTACTTCTCTAAAAGAATCAAAATAAAATTTTGTTTTAGCATTACGTATTATTTTTGAAAGTAGATTTTTGTATTTTTTGAATGTTGTTTTATTTTCTTCGCTTGGGAATGATAACAATTTTTTATAAAGACAGTTTTTTTGTTTTATTGAGGTCAAAAGGGAGGGTGATATCCACGGTTGAATGGGTTGATTATATTTTCCTTTTCGTGTTTTTACTCTGGGGCATGACTCGTCAAAAGCAGCGTTAAATTTTTCGAAGAAATGAGCCATTGCGGAGTTTACGTCTTCAGAATCAAATACACGAGACCAATCGATAATATTCAATTTATCGTTTAAACAGTCCAGATTTTTTTTTGTTGATAATCCGGTGTGATATTTCTGGTGCTTTTTTTGTTTGAAGCTGATATTTCACATCGAAAATCAACAAAAAATGATCAGAAAAATCCGTTAAAACAACTTGTGAAGACGTGGCTGGTGTTGTTAAAAATATGTTGTCGATGAGAGTTGCACTAGTGAGTGAAACCCGCGTTGGTATTGTACATGAGGGAATCAGTGATTTTGATGTCATTAGAGAAATAAATTCGGTTGTTTGAGTATTTTCATCATAATTCAGTAAATTTATATGAAAATCCCCCATGACCACAACATCTTTATCGTCTAAAGATGCTAATAAGGATTCCAAAGATTGCAGAAAAATCGGGATTGGTGCCAACGGAAACTTATAAACGACACAAATTTGTAATTTCATGGTTCCGGCCCGACATTCAACAGCCAAAATTTCACACAATTTTTCAACGTCATATTTTTCGAGCTCTGGCAGACGTTTAAAATGCACTCCTTCTTTCAAAAATAACCCGAGGCCACCTTTTCCATGGTTTTGTCTACTTTTTTTAATGAAATTATATCCCGGAATTTTAACATTATGTTTTGTCACATCACTGATGAATGTTTCACAAACTCCCAAAATATCAATTTGATGTCTTGGCAATAATCTGGTTAGTTCATCAATAGAACTAATTACTCCCTGTGTGTTTATAAATCCAATTCTCTTCGAATTATCTTCAAGTCTATTTATTTCATCAGGAGAAACATACGATGACGGTTTTATTTCTGAAAAAGTATTATTTTCTCTTTGGCCAAAAACATTAAAAGTTTCAGAAAGTAACGAAAGGTTTAGAGGTTTTCCCTTCAAAGCTGCCAGCCTATCACGTCCCCCCACAACCGCAAACTTAGAATTCATTTAAAAAGAGTCGGAAAGATCCTACCTCGTGCCAGCAAGTCCGCGCGACAAGGACCCCGTGCCATTGATGAATCATGAAAAACCTGCCATCCTTCGAGCAAACTTATATTGAGTAGGTATAAGTGAACAGAAATAACTGGGGCAAAAATAATGAAGAGAATCTTGAACCAAGTTAGCCTAAGTAACAAACGAAAGTAAATAATCAACATCACACAAACACAAAAATGCAAAATATATCAATCAAGAGCGGAGTAGACCTTATTTTCTCACACTAGTCGCCTTTAGTGATCTTACGCTTTTTCCCACTACGACTCTGAATCCGATTTGTATTCAAGCCACAATTTGGCACCTTTTTGCTTCAGGCGTGTAAATTGTACAGATCCATTATCTCGTAATTCCTTACCTTTAGCCAGTAATTCATTTCTCACAGTATTTAATTTGGTCGGCAAGTGCTGCGGTTAGGGTAGGAAATGAGGTTAGCAGCTGGTTTTATATTAAATCAGGAGTTAAGCAAGATTGTGTTCTATCCCCCTTTATAAGGACCATTTTGATGGACTTCGTCTTAAGCACAGGAAAGGCAATGGGAGACCACGGAATTAAATGGAGAGGAAGAACTCTCTTGGACTTAGATTATGTCGATGTTTTAAGCATCTTAGATGAAAGTGAGAGCGAAATGAATGAACTTTAAGAGGTTTTCCGAGTTTTAGGGCGCTATAGTAGGTTTAAAAGTAAATGTTAAGAAGACTAAGTCACAAAGGCTTTGAATAAGTGAAAATGAAAAGGTGACGTAGGGTAACGAAAAGATTAATCAGGTGGGCAGCTTCACTTATCTTCGTCGTATTATTAGTAAAGACGGTTGGAGCAGTGAGGATATTAGAAGTAGAATAGCCAAGGCTCAGGCTGTTTTCTTCACAGCAAAAAAAAGTTTGGAAGAAAAGTCTGCAAACCAAGATCAGAATACTGGAAGGTACAGTGATGACAGTGGTCAAATATGGCTCTGAAGCATGGGCACTCCGAAAAGCGGATCAAGATCTACTACATGTTTTCCAGAGAGATTAGCTACGGATTGTTCTGGGTACCCGTCTGAATGACCGTATTTCAAACTGTAGGATGTACGAAAAATGTAGTTCAATCCCATTTTCTAAGACTATAATGAAAGAAAGGTTGAGATGGCTAGGGCATGTTCTGCGGATGAAAGATGATAAATTGCCGAAAATTGTCCTTTGAGGCCAAACGCCTAGGGCTGAACAGAAGGCAGGTCGTCCCCATCTGGAGTATAACGAGTCATAAAGAAATATTTAAAGGAAATGGGAACTAGCTAGGAGGGTATAAAGAGGGCTTTGAATATATTGAGATGGAGGAGGAGTATGCTTAGCTGTGTTAGCCTCAGGCGGCTTGGTGCTGCGGTGACTGGTTAGTAGTAGTAGTAATTTCGCTTCGGCTGCCAGATTTAAAATCCATCCTTTGAAAAAAAATGTCTGAACATGGGCAAATTTTCGGATTGTTTCACTTTCGGATTCAAATTTCTACTTTTTATACGGCATGCGTACCTCCTTAGTCTGTTTGATGGGAATGTAGTGAATAAAAAAATATTCATTGGAAAAACGGCTATAAGATAAGAAAATATACAACTAATGTAAGATATTCTAATATTTGTATCTCTAACAATATTCTAAGTAATATATTCAAATAGCAAGTTTTCTTTTCTTTTCAAAAAAAGATGTTTTTCTTCTTGTAGTTTGCCTAATTACGGAGATGATTTCGCACAGTCTTATCACGAGACTCAAATTCTGGGCGCTGTAGCGGGTTACTGCAGCTGAGATAAAACTTCGGGCCCCATATTAGAAAGCAGAGATCAATCAAATTACACCCCCATAGGACTAAAAGCTTGGCCACGGCAGGATTCGAACCTGCAATCTTCGGATCCGGACTCCGACGCCTTGTCCATTAGGCCACGTGGTCATGACCATACCCGCTTTGCTGAGGTAACTTTTTAATTATTCTTCTTCTTATTTGTGTTATTATAGAAACGCTTTCACAGAATCTCATCACCAGAAATAAATTCAGTGCCCTGTAGTGGGTTGTTGCAGCTGAGATCAAACTCTTGGCCTTGTATTACGAAGCAGAGTTCAATGACACTACGCCACCATCGGGCTAAAAAGTTTGAAAACGGCAAGACCCAAACCTACAATCTTTGGATCCGGACTCAGGGACTTATCCATAAGGCCACGCTACAAATGAGACAAAACTCAACGTCCCATGTTGCCAAACAGAGAACAATCCCACCACACCCCAATAGGAAAAATATTCGACCACAGCGGGACTCGAACCCACAACCTTCGGATTTAGACACTAACACCTTATCCATTAAGCTATGTGGTGTTTGGCTAAACCATAGTGCTAGGGTAACTTCTTAATTATTCTTTTTCTTTGGGCTGTCATGGAGACGCTTTTACACAATTTCATCACCAGAATCAAATTCTAGGTCTCCAAAATAGTAGCGCTGGCAATAGTTAGCTCAATCGGGTATTTTTCCCCGCTGCAAGGGTTCCGACTCTTCCCCTAAGTTTTAGACTTATGGAAGGGTCCAGGGTTGAGCTAAATTCGAGTCTAGTTTCACTTCGCCTTTCAGGCATCCTTCTTTTAGGTTCTATTAGCTTTTCAAAAACTATCTTTTCAGGTCCAAACTTAAGACTCACTCTTAATAGTCTTAAATTTACAATCTTTGAAAATTTGCCCTGGTCGTCTTCAAAGGAATCCAACTGTGAAATAAAGCTTTTGATATTGTTGTCAAAAAATGTTCAAGAGCTGTGAGCTTGGATATATATTTTATGCCACGTGTGAAATGGGTAGCAGTCTTGAAGAAAACTAACAACAAAATTAATATTCATTAGTAGGCTTCTGTAAGATTACCAAAAATAACATGCTATTTTTGTTTTTGACTTATTAATCTTAGACACAAGTTCGTATCCAGGGAGGAACTTGCCGGGTTTGCCCCCCCCCACAAATTCTTGTTCGACAATAAAAAGGTAACAAAAATGCGTAAATCTTTGTGCTTGTGTATGATAAAAAATGTACTATTTATCTAAAAAATTATTTTTTTGGATAAGTGAACCTTCAGAAAAGAATTTCTGATTTCGCTTAGCGACGTCGCTTGGTAGTTGTCCATCGACAAATTATATCGTCATTTGTCTGAACTTGGCAGAGTTAACATCTGAACGCGATTAAAGTAAATAAATAAAGTGACATTAGCGAAGATGTAATAAGGATTTGATGAGGGTAATATGAATATAATATGATTTGGTCATACGAACTGAAAATGTAAAATTCCACTGACCCATTCGAAACGAAAGCGGACCGAATATTCCCCTAAAAGAAGACGTTTTTTTTTTCATAAGGCGATAAAGTGCGGCGACCAAATGGAGAATCGAGAATTTAGTCGTAGTGCTACATCTGAGAAAGGAGGAAGAAACTAAATTCCCAACTTTCATTCGGAACAGAACCAGGCGGAACATTGACTTAAGCGAGGACAGTGTTGGCCAAAGAGGGTGTAAGAATAGGGCAGTTGAAGCAAAATTCGGGAGTCTAGCCGAAGCACTAGAAAAATGAGAAGCTCATTTCTCAATTCTCATTCGAAATAGAAACGAACCGAACATTCGCCTAGACGAAGAAAAATTTTTCATCAGACGAAATAGAGTCCGGCAACCGAAGCAAAATTCTAGAATCTAGCCTAAGTGCTAGAGATAGCAAGCTGTGATAACTTAAAGGGGATGCGATAACTTTGGAATTTTACGTCCCTTTTGTCGACGTTCTTGTCAATCAAAGCAGGTGACACCACAGGTAGCTCCCAAACGGCAAAATTACTCAAAAGATAATTATTTTGAGCTGATTTTTAGCGTTTTCCAAGCATGTATGATGGAACATTTTTAGGACTTGCCCCTTTCCTCAACTGGAAAATGAAAATTCTGCTCCACGAAAAAACAAAATTTACACTTTCTAATGACGTATTTGGCTCATTAAAACTGAATATTTCTATCTCCGGCACAGACAGGGGAGATGATTAGTCTTTCTAAGATTTATGCGAAAGTAGCGTGTCGGCTTTTAGTTTTTTGTCGTTTACTCTCATCCTTTAACCAAACTCTACACGCTACGATAAGATCGCCCAATTAATTCTACACACAAACTAGAAAAGTTCATAACGGACGAGATAGGGTGATCCCTTAAGGTACCGCTCGCCTTAACTTTGATTTAATTCGATTACCTTTCCTGTGTCGAATTCTTCATTGTAAAGTTCATCAGCTGACCTCTTTTTTGACTCCGCCCTCAATTTCTCGCTTTCGACATCCAGTTTAGACTTAGTACCGTCCCATCTTTGAACTAAAAAAAGGGACAAAATTAAAACAAGTTAGCACGGCAATTTTCTAAAAGAGATGTTTAGAGCATAATATACAGTAACCAGAAGCCAAACTTTCATATCCATATAGCAGTCATCCAACCTTGCGTTTGTTGCGTGAATTATCTTATTCTACTTGTTTCAAAAACAGCATATATTGTTTAAAAATGTGAATTTCTGTAGCTTTTTATTGTTTTTCGTATAGCATTTTTGTTTTTGCATCTTTTCTGTCATTTGTTTCTATAGCCTTTTTTTTCTTCCTTTTTTTCCCGTTGATAAAAGCCTTGGTTTTGAAACTGAATTATAAGGACTTCCATTATTATTTGTGCTTTTTTTTTCCAAAGTTCATTGTCCTATTAAAAGTTCAAGCAGTTTTTCAACATATTCGAAAGCCCTTTTGAGAGCCAAATGTCATTATTACAACACCGTGGATTGAGAAGCCGTAATTCTAATTGTTTTAAGATTCAAGCTCTTTCTTTACTTTTGTTTATTTTGACTGGGGAGACACTCACTGTCCTGATGGAACTAGCTTGGTCCCTAGAGCAGAACTGCCTGAAATCTGATCTTCAAAAATTAAAGGCGCTTGGAGCCGAAACGTTAAGACTTCAGCTTTAGCATAAAAAAAAACCAACATAACAAGTACTACGTCAAATTCAGAACTTTCAAAGCAGTTCTGTATAAGTTGCAAAAATTTAGAATCCTAACCCCAGTGAACGGGAGGGGGGGGGCAACCAAATCCAGCTGTACCATTTCAATCACTACATTTGCACAAACAATAATATAACCTATGCCCTTAGCTTATGAAGAAAGAAAGGAACCCAGGGCGCAGAAGCGTCCTTCGGGACTTCTCTTTGGAAGTTAAAAAAAAAATACATATAAATAAGAACTTTAGTAGGGCCAATGGCAACACCCTCGTTCTAAAATGGGATCCAGATTAAATTCTTATCAGGGAGCAAAAGTAAAATTATAAAGCACTGAGAGAGGGCTTTGGGCCTGTAAACCTCCCCCTTGTGTCTCTTCAAAATCTAAAAATGTGTCCTAGGATTTCTTGCACTGTCTATATGAAAGAAATACAGATCTTTGGCAATTCTTAAGCCAACATTTCCCCTCTTCATAATAAACTTAACTATGATAATGAAACATTCTCCAATAAGTACAAATAAATATACAAAAGATCAAGTTACCTTGATTGCCGAATCCTAGGTACGACATGTCTTTGAGCTCTGATACGACGTCGGTATTGCTTGAATTCTTTCCTTCTTCCTGTAAAAGACAAAATTATAAAAAAAACGTTGGTAAAATTTGAATCCTTTTCTTCTTCCTGTAAAAGATTTTTTTTTTGTAAAATTTGTATTCTTTCCTTCTTCCTGTAAATAAAAGAAAAGAAAAACGTCGGTACAATCTGAATCCTTTTCTTCATCCTGCAAAGATTTTTTTTGACATCGGTAAAATTTAAATTCTTTCCTTCTTCCTGTAAATAAAAGAAAAGAAAAACGTCGGTAAAATTTGAATTTTTTTCTTCTTCCCGCAAATAAATAAATAAAAGCGGTAAAATTTGAATCCTTTTCTTCTTCCTGTAACAGATTCTTTTTTTTAACGTGGGTAAAATTTGAATTCTTTTCTTCTTTTTGTAAAAGACAGAACTATAAAAAAAAAACGTCGGTAAAATTTGAATCCTTTTCTTCTTCCTGTAAATAAAAAAAAATAAATCGGTAAACGTTTCTATAAAAGCGTCGATATAAAAACGTTGGTGAAATTTTAATTCTTTACTTCTTTCTATAAAAGACAAAATTACATATATTTCCAACTGATAAAACTCGATATTTTGTAATCATTATTATGAAATTCATAGCTTATTATGATGCTTATTTTATATGCATAGCTTATGTTATATACAACATAGCTTATGTTAGCCAACAACTAAGGAGAAAGGGATGGCACAAAAATAAGCGGTTAACTAAAATATACAGGGCAATATCAAAGAATTCAAGCAGAAAATTATTTTCTGCTATTCCAGCAGAAAATATAGTCGATTAATGAAAAAAAAAAAAAACGAATTCACTTCCGCTTCGGACAACAATAAAAACGTATTTCAGAATCATTAAAAGCCAAAGGGGATTTTGCCGTGTACTCCATTCCTACTCAATAAGAATGGATCGAGGAGGTAACTGCCGTTTGTTAATATTTTCATTTATTCGATTAGCATTTGCAACCACCATCAACAAAGCTCAAGGGCAATCACTAGAAAAATGCGGTATAGATCTTAATACAGATTGCTTTACCAATGTACAATTGTATGTTGCATCTTTGAGGGTCGGTAAACCTGACAATCTATTTATACGCACAGACAATGGGACAGCGAAGACTGTTGTATATTCACAAGTTTTACGTAGTTAATTTGTATTGTATCTATCTATCTATCTATCTATATAAAAACGAGTTGTGTGTATGCATGTTTGTTTGTTTGTAAAAAGAGCGTTTGCATATGACGTCATTATTAGTACATACGGCTTTGTATATGGACAGACAATGGGAAAGCCAAGAATGTTGTATATTCGCAATTTTTACGTAGTTTGAAACACATATATAAATCTATCTATATTCACAGGTGGGACACAGGGACACAACTACAATGGCGCGTAACTAATATGGCACGTAACTAATATGGCGCGTAACGACTTACGCGCGCGGGGGGGCTTGGGGGGCGCGAGGCGCCCCACCAACTAGGTGTTGGGATGGCGCGAAGCGCCACCCCAACAGCTAGTATATATATATATATATATATATATATATATATATATATATATATGAATATATGAACGCCCTTAGCACATTTCCTAACCCAATCTTGGACTGAGTGATAAGGCAACTGAACCAAATTGTTGATTAGGTGGCAATACATATTCCAAACTTTGGCTTTGTCGTATCACGCCCTTGAAAAGCGAAATTCCACCATTTCACATCGTGGAATTCCAAGGAAGCTTCAAATTTAATGTTGGGGGGGGGGGAGTTGTCAACAATATTTTTTATTCGATCCACCAACCAGTTTATTTCGATACATATATATATATATATATATATATATATATATATATATATATATATATATATATATATATATATATATATATATATATATATATATATATATATATATGTGTGTGTGTGTGTGTGTGTGTGTGTAATATATTCATCTATATATATATAAAAATAAGTTGTCTGTGTGTGTGTGTCGAGTGACGTCATGTTTGTGTGTCGACTGACGTCATGTTTCGTCGACTGACGAAATTAAAGACCGGGACATCGGGACACAAATGACGACCGGCACACCGGGACAGAGGGAATATAAATGACGACCGGGACACTCAAAGAGAAAGCGACCGGGACACAAGGAATGTTCGATTAGCAATCACAATCAACAAAGCACCGGGACGCAAATGACGACCAGGACACAGGGAATATAAATGACGACCAGGACACACAAATGACGACCGGGACACAGGGAAACAACAACAACGGGGACGCCGGGGGGCACAGGGGGATATATAAATGACGACGGGGACACAGGGAATGTTCGATTAGCAATCACCATCAACAAAGCTCAAGGGCAATCAGTAGAATAATAAGGTATAGATCTGAATACAGATTGTTTTTCCCATGGACAATTATATGTTGCATGTTCAAGAGTCGGTAAACCTGACAATCTATTTATATGCACAGACAATGGGACAGCCAAGAATGTTGTATATTCGAAAGTTTTACGTAGTTAAAAATATATTTATATCTATCTATATTCACAGATGGGACAGAGGGACACAACTACAATGGCTCGTAACCAATATGGCGCGTAATGACTTACGCGCGTGGGGGGGAGCTGGGGGGCGCGAAGCGCCCCCACCAACTAGGTGTTGGGGTGGCGCTGTCGCGCCCCAACACCCCAACAGCTAGTATATCTATATATACATATATAAATAAGTTGTCTGTGTGTGTGTGTCGAATGACGTCATGTTTGTGTGTCGATTGACGTCATGTTTGTTGACTGACGAAATTACAGACCGGGACATCGGGACACAAATCATAGATTATTCTTTATGGTTGATTGTGTATGGCTATGCTGTTTCACCTATGTGATTGTATGGATGAGTAGGGTTAAGGCCTCATTCAAGTGCTGGTCTATATTAGTCACTAATTTAGGAAAACAGTCTTCCTTTTCTCCTTCTGTCTCTCTTTTTTTTTGTGTGTGTGTTTGTGCTGTTGCATTGGTGATTTCTCTTTTCATGATATATATCTATATATATATAAAAATAAGTTGTCTGTCTGTGTGTCTGTCAGGTGACGTCATGTTTCTGTGTCGACTGACGTCATGAAGTTAGTTGTCGTCATTTTTGCTATGACGGTGACGTCATAAAAAGATATTTAAGACATATATGTTCACGTAGAAATCTATTAATGTTTAAGTTTAAAATGACTGATGAACTTACAATGGCAAAAGCCGATGAAGATGCTCAAAGAGTCTATGCCAAAAAACTTGCTGCTGATAGACAAAGTCAGAAAAGAAAGCGTACCGAGGAATCAAAAGAACAGCAAGGAAACAGGCTTGAGGCTGATAGAGAAAGAAAGAACAGAAAGCGTGCCGAGGAACTACCAGAGCAACGCGAAAGCAGACTTGCTGCTAAAAGAGAAAGTGAAAAAATAAGGCGTACCGAGGAATCACAAAAACAGCAAGAAATCAGGCTTGCTGCTGATAGAGAAAGTAAGAAAAGAAAGCGTGCCGAGGAATCACAAGAACAGCAAGAAATCAGGCTTGCTGCTGATAGAGAAAATAAGAAAAGAAAGCGTGCCGAGGAATCAGAGCAACCTGAAAGTTATCGCCTGGCATTCAGGTACAGCCCAGTCGATGATTATAGCTTGAGTAGATGTGTTCAAACCGGGACAATGTCTAAAATTTGTCCCTATTGCAAGGCCTTGAAATTCAATGGTGAAACAATGGGAATGTGTTGCGCCTCAGGAAAAGTTAAACTTCCTCTATTGGCTGCACCACCAGAGCCATTGAAGACTTTCCTTACTGGAACTACGTCAGAATCTAAGCGTTTTTTGTAACAAATCAGAAAATACAACTCATGTTTCCAAATGACGTCGTTTGGAGCCCAAATCGAAAATCCAGATCAATTTATGTCTACTTCCAAAGTAAAAGGGCAAATTTATCATAGAGCAGGGTCCCTTCTACCATTCTCAGGCGAGAATCATAAATTTTTACAATTGTACTTCATCAGTGATAGAAATTCTGAATTGAATGCACGTTGCGAAATTTCTCCCAACGTTGAAAGGACAATCGTTTCCCAATGCAACATCTTTTCCACGAAAATAATAATTTAGTGCGTCTGTTCAAAACAGCCATCGATTTGATGCCTACTGATACGCATAAAATTGTTATTTCCGCTGACAAAACGCCTCCTGGCCAACATGTGCGTAGATACAATGCTCCAACTATCGACGAAGTGGCAATCGTTATGGTTGGTGATCAGTTTTTACCTCGAGATATTATTCTTCATAAGTGAAACGCTCAGTTGTTAAGAATTGCTGAAACTCATCGATGCTACGATGCCCTACAATATCCTATCATTTTTTGGGATGGAGCCGACGGCTATCACTTTAATATTAAATTGATGAATCCAGCCACTAACAAAGAAATGAGTAAGAAATGCAGTGCAATGCATTATTATTCCTATAGACTAATGATTCGGCAGGATGAAGAAAATTATATTTTAAAATGCCGTGAATTGTTTCACCAATTTGTCGTTGATATGTATGATAAAATTGAATCAGAACGTTTGCTATATATCCGCCTGAATCAGACCAAGCTCTGCTCTGAACAATACATTCATTTGCGAGATGCAGTTATAAATGACGGTAATACCACAAACGTTGGAAGATTAACAATTTTACCTTCGTCATATGCTGGCAGTCCCCGTCATATGCATGAATATGCTCAAGATGCTATTGCGTATGTTCGTCTCTATGGTCTCTCCAGATTTATTTATTACATTTACATGTAATCAATCTTGGGACGAGATACTGCAGCTTTTACTTCAAGGACAATCGGCGGTTCATAGGCATGACATTACGGCCCGTGTCTTCCGGCAAAAGTTGAAATCACTGATAAACTATATAGTAAAACTTGAAGTGTTTGGGTCAGTGCGATGCTGGATGTACTCAGAGGAATGGCAAAAACGAAGTTTGCCACACGCACATATACTAATCTGGCTACATAAAAAAATTACTTCGAACGAAAGTGATGATGTGATTTCCGCTGAAATACCTGATAAAAATGTCGATAAGGGGTTACATGATACTATTGTAAAAAATATGATACATGGACCTTGCGGTGCACTGAACGAAAACTCACCATGCATGGCCAAAGGAAGGTGCACAAAGCAATATCCTCGACTTTTAGTATCCAACACAATTACTGGCAATGATGGTTACCCACAATATAGAAGAAGATCTACTGAAGATGGCGGTAAAACAGCAATAAATAAAGAAGCGTAACGGTACCACCACCGAAGTAGATAACCAGTGGGTTGTTCCATATTCCCCATTATTATCAAAAACATTTAATGCACACATAAACGTTGAATACTGTAACTCCGTAAAGGCAATCAAATACATATGTAAATACGTCAACAAAGGCAGTGACATGGCAGTTTTTGGCTTGCAGCCCGAAATCAAAAGATTTCGACGAAATCGTACAATATCAGGCTGGAAGATACATAAGCAGTAATGAAGCTGTTTGGAGAATTCTTTCATTTCCGATACATGAACGTAGTCCAGCTGTTGTTCACTTAGCGGTACATTTACAGAATGGTCAACGTGTTTATTTCACGGGAACCAACGTGCAACAAAGAGCCCTGAATCCACCGGATACAAAATTAACAGCTTTTTTTTCGCTTCGCAAAAATGATTATTTTGCAAAAAAAAACTGTTGTATACTGAAGTGTCTTCGTATTACACGTGGAATACTAAAAATAAAGTATTTGAACGTCGAAAACAGGGTAAGTCAGTCGACGGTCAACCTACCATCTTCAAAGATACCACGATAGGAAGACTCTATACCGTTCACCCCAATCAACATGAATGCTTCTTTCTACGCCTGCTTTTGGTGAATGTACCCGGTCCGACATCCTTTGAGTATTTGAGAACTGTAAACGGTACTATACATGACACTTACCGTAGTGCATGCCAAGCTCTGAATTTATTGGAGAATGACCAACACTGGGATAACTGCATCAATGACGCGTGCGAAACGTCAACCCCAAGTCAAATTCGTGCATTGTTTGGCATCATTTTAACAACTTGCTCTCCATCAGCTCCTACAGAGTTATGGGAAAAATATAAGTCAAAAATGTCCGAAGATATACTCCATCGAAAACAGTTAGAGACGTCAGATATGACTTTTGATTTTACATCAGAAATTTATAACTACACTTTAGTTATTATAGAAGATTTGTGCGTACGTATGGCAAACAAACCTCTTCAGGATTTGGGAATGCCTTCACCTAACCGTATCGCTGCTGTTTCGACATGTGTAGAATTGGATCGTGAATAAAGTTACAGTACGAGTGATCTATTGTCGTATGTACAAAATAACATTTCCAAGTTAACGTCGGAACAAAAAGACATTTATGATACGATAATGCATTGTGTCGATAATAACGTTGGAGAAATTTTCTTTTTGGATGCGCCAGGAGGTACTGGTAAAACGTTTGTGATAAAACTGATTCTGGCATCAATTCGATCAAAAAATGATATAGCGTTGGCAATTGCGTCGTCCGGAATAGCCGCAACATTGCTGCCTGGTGGAAGAACTGCTCATTCCGCTTTGAAATTGCCTCTGAATTTGCATTCTACAGAAACTCCCACGTGCAATATTTCCAAATCATCTGGGACGGGTAAAGTATTGCAGCAATGCAAACTTATTATTTGGGATGAGTGCAAAATGGCACACAAAAAATCGCTCGAGGCTCTGGATCAATGCTTGAAAGATTTGAGAGGGAAGTCGAAACCCTTTGGCAGCACATTAATATTGCTTGCGGGAGATTTCAGGCAAACATTACCTATAATACCTAGATCAACTCCTGCAGACGAAATGAATGCTTGCCTGAAAAATTCTAATTTATGGGCACACGTAAAAATATTAAAATTAACTACAAATATGCGTGTCCGATTGCAAAACGATGACTCTGGTCAAACATTTTCAGATCAATTGCTGGCAATTGGAAACGGAAAGCTCCCAGTAGACTCAATTTCAGGACGTATACAACTACCTGCTGATTTCTGTAATTTAGTGACGTCCAAAAATGAATTGATTGAAAAAGTATTTCCGAATATTCTAAAAAATTATAAAAATAATAAATGGCTAAGTGAAAGAGCGATTCTCGCACCCCAAAATATAGACGTCCACGAAATCAACAATATTGTTTTGACCAAGATTCGAGACCAGGCAGTCCTTTACAAGTCAGTCGACACAGTTTTGGAACCAAATGAAGCGGTTAATTATCCATCTGAATTTTTAAATTCCATAGATCTTTCAGGGTTTCCACCACACGTGCTACAACTAAAAATAGGCGTACCAATAATACTTAAAATATCAACCCACCAAACCTTTGCAATGGCACGCGACTTGCCGTAAAAAAAAAACAATGGAAAACCTAATAGAGGCCACAATCTTGACAGGGCCTTTTGAGGGTGAGGCTGTTCTTATTCCTCGCATTCCCATGATTCCAACGGATCTGCCTTTTCAATTTAAAAGATTGCAATTCCCAATTCGATTAGCATTTGCAATCACCATTAACAAAGCTCAAGGTCAATCATTAGAAAAATGTGGTATAGATCTTAATACTGATTGTTTTTCCCATGGACAATTGTACGTTGCATGTTCGAGGGTCGGTAAACCTGACGGAATTCGAAACCCTTTGGCAGCACATTAATATTGCTTGCGGGAGATTTCAGGCAAACATTACCTATAATACCTAGATCAACTCCTGCAGACGAAATGAATGCTTGCCTGAAAAATTCTAATTTATGGGCACACGTAAAAATATTAAAATTAACTACAAATATGCGTGTCCGATTGCAAAACGATGACTCTGGTCAAACATTTTCAGATCAATTGCTGGCAATTGGAAACGGAAAGCTCCCAGTAGACTCAATTTCAGGACGTATACAACTACCTGCTGATTTCTGTAATTTAGTGACGTCCAAAAATGAATTGATTGAAAAAGTATTTCCGAATATTCTAAAAAATTATAAAAATAATAAATGGCTAAGTGAAAGAGCGATTCTCGCACCCAAAAATAATAGACGTCCACGAAATCAACAATATTGTTTTGACCAAGATTCGAGACCAGGCAGTCCTTTACAAGTCAGTCGACACAGTTTTGGAACCAAATGAAGCGGTTAATTATCCATCTGAATTTTTAAATTCCATAGATCTTTCAGGGTTTCCACCACACGTGCTACAACTAAAAATAGGCGAACCAATAATACTTTTAAGAAATATCAACCCACCAAAGCTTTGCAATGGCACGCGACTTGCCGTAAAAAAAAAAACAATGGAAAACCTAATAGAGGCCACAATCTTGATAGGGCCTTTTGAGGGTGAGGCTGTTCTTATTCCTCGCATTCCCATGATTCCAACGGATCTGCCTTTTCAATTTAAAAGATTGCAATTCCCAATTCGATTAGCATTTGCAATCATCATTAACAAAGCTCAAGTTCAATCATTAGAAAAATGTGGTATAGATCTTAATACTGATTGTTTTTCCCATGGACAATTGTACGTTGCATGTTCGAGGGTCGGTAAACCTGACAATCTATTTATATGCAGCGACAATTGGACAGCGAAGAATGTTGTATATTCGCAAGTTTTACGCAGTTAATTTGTATTGTATCTATCTATCTATCTATCTATATAAAAACGAGTTGTTTGTATGCATGTTTGTTTGTTTGTAAAAAGAGCGTTTGCATATGACGTCATTATTAGTACATACGGCTTTGTATATGCACAGACAATGGGAAAGCCAAGAATGTTGTATATTCGCAATTTTTACGTAGTTTAACTCCTGCAGACGAAATGAATGCTTGCCTGAAAAATTCTAATTTATGGGCACACGTAAAAATATTAAAATTAACTACAAATATGCGTGTCCGATTGCAAAACAATGACTCTGGTCAAACATTTTCAGATCAATTGCTGGCAATTGGATACGGAAAGCTCCCAGCAGTGGGAAAGCCAAGAATGTTGTATATTCGCAATTTTTATGTAGTTTGAAACACATATAAATCTATCTATATTCACAGGTGGGACACAGGGACACAACTACAATGGCGCGTAACGACTTACGCGCGCAGGGGGGCGCGAAGCGCCCCACCAACTAGGTGTTGGGGTGGCGCGAAGCGCCACCCCAACAGCTAGTATATATATATATTTTTTGTGTTTGTGCTGTTGCATTGGTGATTTCTCTTTTCATGATATATATATATATATATATATGTATGTATGTATGTATATATATGTATATATATATATATATATATATATATATATATATATATATATATATATATATATATATATATATATATATATATATATATATATATATATATATAAATATATATATATATATATATATATATATATATATATATATATATATATATATATATATAAAGAAATTTACAGCATCCAGGAAAGGTAAATTTTCCTTATGACAAATTAAAACTATGTACCTCCAAACAAGCACAATCTGCTCTATATTTATAAGAAAGGAAAAAATGAGGCGAGACTTACCGGTTGCTTTTTATCATTATCTTCTTCTTGCCTTAACGTCGGTGAAGGAGTCTTAAATCTTTCCTTCTTTGGACAAACGTCGTATTTCAACGATTCAGATACATCATTCTTGCTTGACTTTTGTACAGCTTCTTTCAATATTGTTTCGTGTTTCAGTTTAAATTTCTTAAGTTCTTCAATTGTTGCATTTTTATCACTTTGCTTTCTAGTCTCTTCATTTTCATCACAAGCTGCCAATCGTTCTTTTTTCACTTTTTTGGGAACTGGTGAGTTTAAACAACTTTCCGTATCTGAACTAAATTTTGGGTTTTTAGTGTCTGTTGGTATGGTGTTACGCTCCTCACTTTTAGCACGTTTGAAAATTTTACCCTTTATATCTGCAAATTTACGTTTCATGCTCTCCCATTTACTTCTACCGTCGTCTTCGGATATCAGCCAATCGGAGGTAGATACACTAACAGTAGGCGGGATCGTTGTTCCGTTAGTAACCTCCCACTTTCTTTCAGTGGCTTTCACCTCTGTTCTAGTAGTGTTTTTGTCGTCATCCGAATCAGATTCATATGGAACAAGACTCTTAGCTTCTTCGTTTTTGGTTTTTAACTTTCCTTCCTCAGGTTTTTTCACAATTACTTTAGTAGATCCGTTGAGAAGCGAAGGTACTGGTCCTTTTAGTTTTGGGTTCATCACTAACCTAGGTTTAGTGGATTCTTTGGTTTCTGGATTTTGATTTAAAGAAAACGATATTTTTTCTCTTTCCTTAGCCTGAGGTAAGTTTCCATTCCTAAATGGTAAAGGCTGTTTGACAACGCCATCTACTCCTATTATGGCTGGTTTGATCACTGGAACAGGCCTGGGTAATGTGACAATTTTGGCCACAGGTTTAGCTAAGAAAAAACATTCATGTTAATATTTAAACAAGAATCAAATTAAATAAAGAATAAAAAAAAATCTTTGGGTGTTCTTTAAACCCCTGAAGATAAGTATTTTAATACAGTAAAACAAAAAGTATCATAGCTTACGGTCAATGGCAAGTACTTGAGAAAAAGCACGAGAAGAAGGGAGATAATCGCATTGATTTAACAATGCAAACAGAATTTTATGTATAATAAGTACCTCTTGACGCCAGGGGCACCAATTGGGGAGCAGGGGGCAATTCTCTGCCCTCCCCCTACATTTTGAAAAATAGCTTTTGATATTACGATTTTAAAAAGCTAGATTTTTAAATTTCTCCTTTTTCATATCTTCAGTAAAACTGAACAAATCCTCACCCCCATTGCTCCTACTTTTTTGTGAATTGGTAGCCCCCTTCCAGGCCCTTTCATCTGTGCTGATAACCTAAAACAGAACATAGTGCCTGTAGTTTTAAAATTTCCTATTTTAGTTTCCTAAATTTCCTATTTTAGTTTCCTATTTAATTTCCTTATTTAATTTCCTGTTTTTATATGATACTCTCCTTTAACCCAACCATTTAATTTGTAAAGCGGACATGTCCGATTGTAATATTATTTTTTTATATCAGGACATCATGCTAATCTAAACACTTTTATTCAGTATTTCCACTTGTGAGAACTGATTTTGAAAAAAAAAATCCCAATACTCGCGTTCATGAATCGTGTGGATGCCATCATGTATTTTGATTTCGGACAATAAAACTTCAATTTAGTTTGTTTATTGTTTTATTGCTACAAAATGCATAAGCAAAAATAAAAAAACTAAAATTAAAATACATACGCAATGATAATTACTGAAAATGAAAGATAAGAAAGAAGAAGAAAACCAGAGGAAAAATATAAATAAAACATAGATAACAATAACACAAAAGGAAAACAGAATATTACTAGAAGAAGATTCAGCAGAAGGTATGAAAGGGTACTTCTGAGTTTAAACCTAACGAGAAAATCTTCTAGTAGCATATAAGTTGGCATTATTGTGACCCCCCCCCCCGAAGTTATAGCAACGAATTCACGAGATTAAATATTAAAGATATTGGCAAAACTCAAATAACTCAAATTTTTGCCACAAAAAATTTCTTATATGTCGTTTATCTTTTAATAGCCTTAAAGTTTGCATATTTAAAAACAAGTGCAATTGTACTCACAAATGCAGGACAAAAAAAAAATATAAAAAATTGTCAAGACGAGTTAATGCATGAAAAAACGTAGTAAGAACAACAAAAAAAGAAAATCACTTCAAATCTTTTTTTCTGGGGGGGGAGATTTTTCAGGGTCTAAAAGATAAGTAGCAGCTTGAGACCATCACGAAACACTAGATCATAATAGACAATGGAATTGTAGAAAACATCCAAGGTGGCTGAGAGACTCAGCAGACATGCAAACACCAATTCAGGTCATTCTTTCTCACCATAGTATTTTTTTTTTTTTTTTTTAAACAAGCCCAATCCTGGTCGTAGCTATTTGCTCTCTCTATCTCTCTCTCTCTCTTCAATTTTATTTTCCGAAAGTGAATTTATGTTTTTCGCCGATTGTTCACGTATAGTCTTGATTATTGGGAAGTATACAGACTTTTTCAGGGAGAATTTTTTTTGATAGGGGTCAGGTGGAGGGAGTTACATGGGAGGATCTATACATGGAGGAAGGGAATTTTCCATGAAGGGGGCGCCGGTTTCCCCGTCTTATTTAAAAAGCGATCAGAAATTAAATAGAAAAAAAACAAGTTTTTTCAACTGAAAGTGGGGAGCAACATTAAACCTTGAAACGAACAGAAATTAATTACATATATGAGGGGGTTCACCCCCTTGTCTATACCTCGCTCTTTACACTAAAGTTTTTTAGTACTTTCAAAGAGCTATTTATTCTAATTAAACGGCCTTTGTAATTCATGGGTCATTTTTAAAGAATTGGAACAAAATTCGAGCTTTAGCGTAAAGAGCAAGGTATGGACGAGGTGGCGAATTCCTCATATACGTAATAATTTCTATTCGTTATAAGTTTTAATGCTGCTCCTTACTTTCAGCTGAAATAATTGTTTTTTATTTAATCAAAAATTATCAATTGAAAGATTCAGCAAAAACTTACGAGATGGCTCGTGATTAGAGATACTCTTTGTTATTGACGAGAAAGAGCCATTAATATCTGAAAAAACTCTTTTTCTATTTAATCAAAAATTATCAATTGAAAGATTCAGCAAAAACTTACGAGATGGCTCGTGATTAGAGATACTCTTTGTCATTGACGAGAAAGAGCCATTAATATCTGAAAAAAAACTATTTTTTTTATTTAATCAAAAATTATGAATTGAAAGATTCAGCAAAAACTTACGAGATGGCTCGTGATTAGAGATACTCTTTGTTATTGACGAGAAAGAGCCATTAATATCTGAAAAAACTCTTTTTCTATTTAATCAAAAATTATCAATTGAAAGATTCAGCAAAAACTTACGAGATGGCTCGTGATTAGAGATACTCTTTGTCATTGACGAGAAAGAGCCATTAATATCTGAAAAAACTTTTTTTCTATTTAATCAAAAATTATCAATTGAAAGATTCAGCAAAAACTTACGAGATGGCTCGTGATTAGAAATACTCTTTGTTATTGACGAGAAAGAGCCATTAACATCTGAAAAAACTTTTTTTCTATTTAATCAAAAATTATGAATTGAAAGATTCAGCAAAAACTTACGTGATGGCTCGTGATTAGAGATACTCTTTGTTATTGACGAGAAAGAGCCATTAACATCTGAAAAAACTTTTTTTCTATTTAATCAAAAATTATCAATTGAAAGATTCAGCAAAAACTTACGAGATGGCTCGTGATTAGAGATACTCTTTGTTATTGATGAGAAAGAGCCATTAATATCTGAGGAAGCCTGGCTCCGTTCAAACATCAGAATATAAGCTCCGGAGTTAAAAGCTGCATTGACTGATACTGAACGGACTGAACAATCATCAAAACAATAGTAGTTTCCATTGGATGCCACAGCTATTGCAGTATAATGGCCACAATTTTGAGAAGAGCCAAGATGGTTGACAAGTGAAGTGAACTTGTACGTGATGGGAAGTTTTGATCTTTGACTTTCGTGCAGAAACCGCGTTAAACTAACGGACTGAGAGAAGTGAATGGGTTTATTCATTTTACCACCAAAGCCAGAAAACCTTAAAAGAAAAGAAATGTTTAGGTTGAGTCGAGAATTCAAAAAATTAATGACAAAAATCCAAAAACAGATAAAACAAAAATAGAGAAGAAATATTTTAGTTCAGCGAAGAATTCATAAAACCACAAAAAACTAACAAGGAGGAGATACAGTTTAGTTGAGCTAAGAATTACAAAAATTGCGAAAAACAAAACTTAAAGAAAAAGAGGAGAAACGCGTTAAAAAAAGATTTAAGAATTACAAAAATTGCGAAAAAAACTAAAAAAAAAGAGGAGAAACGTGTTAAAAAAAATTCGAAAACGCGTAGAAAGTAGAAAATAGAAATAAACAAGAGCTAAGAGCTCGTATGGCACTTGTGACGAGGCGAGAAGAGCTAAGAGCTAAGAGATTATATGGTATGAGCTCTAACAAAATTTTATGAATCAATAGATTGATTTAAAAAGGAAAATAAGAGGCTTAATGCCGGTCAGGATTTAAAATTAGAGCTCTGAGTCACGATGTCCTTCTAAATATCAAAATTCATTAAGATCCGATCACCCACTCGTAAGTTATAAATACCTCATTTTTTCTAATTTTTCCTCTCCCTTTAGCCCCCCCAGATGGTCGAATCTGGAAAAACGACTTTATCAAGTCAAATTGTGCAGCTCCCTGACACGCCTACCAATTTTCATCGTCCTAGCACGTCCAGAAGCACCAAACTCGCCAAATCGCTGAACCCCGTCCCCCAACTCCCCCAAAGAGAGCGAATCCAGTACGATTCTGTCAATCACATATCAAGGACATTTGTTTATTCTATCCACCAAGCTTCATCCCGATTCCTCCACTCCAAGTGTTTTTCCAAGATTTCTCCCTCCAGCTCCCCCCAATGTCAAAAGATCTGGTCGGTATTTGAAATAAGAGCTCTGAGACATGAATTCCTTCTAAAAATCAAATTTCATTAAGATCCGATCATTTATTCGTAAGATAAAAATACCCCAATTTTCGCGTTTTCCAAAAATTCCGGTTTCCCCCTCCAACTCCCCCCAATGTCACAGGATCTGGTCGGAATTTAAAATTAGAACTTTAAAGCACAAGATCCTTCTAAATATCAAATTTCATTAAGATCTGGTCACCCTTTCGTAAGTTACTAATACCTCAATTTTCAAAATTACCCCCCCCCCCCAATTCCACCAAAGAGAACAGATCCGGTCCGATTATGTCAGTCACGTATCTTAGACAGGTTTCTATTCTTCCCATCCAGTTTCATCCTGATCTCACCGCTTTAAGTATTTTCTAAGATTTCCGATCCCCCCAACTGCCCCCCCCCCCCCCAATTACGCTTGACCCGGTTGAGATTTAAAATAAGAGATCTGAGTTACGAGGTCCTTCTAAATATGAAGTTTCATGAAGATCCGATCACTCTTTCGTAAGTTAAAAATACGTCATTTTTTCTTATTTTTCAGAATTACCCCCCCCCCCCCCAATAGAGCGGATCCGTTCCAATTACGTAAATCACGTATGAAAGACTTCTGATTATTTTCCCCACCAAGTTTCATCCCGATCCCTCCAATCTAAGCGTTTTCCATGATTTTAGGTTCCGCCACCCCAAACTTCCCACCAGATCCGGTCAGGATTTAAAATAATTACTTTGAGACACGATATCCTTCTAAATATCAAATTTCATTAAGATCCGATCACCTGTTCGTAAGCTAAAAATACCTCATTTTTTCTAATTTTTCAGAATTAACCCCTCCCCCAACTACCCCAAAGAGAGCGGATCCGTTCCGTTTATGTCAATCATGTATCCAAGACTTGTGCTTATTTTTCCCATCAAATTTCATCCCGATCCCTCCACTCTAAGTGTTTTCCAAGTTTTAGGTTTCCCCCTCCCAACTCCCCCCCCAATGTCACCAGATCCGGTCGGGTTTAAAATAAGAACTCTGAGCCACGATATCCTTCTAAATATCAAATTTCATTGAGATCCGATCACTCGTTCGTAAGTTAAAAATACCTCATTTTTCTAATTTTTCAGATATAACCCCCACCCCCAACTACCCCAAAGAGAGCGGATCCGTTCCGTTTATGTCAATCATGTATCTAGGACTTTTGTCTATTTTTCCCACCAAGTTTCATCCCGATCCCTCCACTCTAAGTGTTTTCCAAGATTTTAGATTTCCCCCCTCCAATTCCCCCCAATGTCATCAGATCCGGTCAGGATTTAAAACAAGAGCTCTGAGACACAATATCATTCTAAACATCAAATTTCATTAAGATCCCATCACCCGCTCATTAGTTAAAAATACTTCATTTTTTCTATTTTTTTACAAACTAACCGCCCCCCCCCCAGATGGTCAAATTGGGAAAACGACAATTTCTAATTTAAGCTGGCCATGTCCCTGATACGCCTGCCAAATTTCATCGTCCTAGCTTACCTGGAAGTGCCTAAAATAGCAAAACCGGGACCGACAGACAGACCGACAGAATTGGCGATTGTCACTTGGTTAATACCAAGTGCCATAAAAAGTAGAGAGTAAAAATGTTTTGAAAGCAGAAAGAAGAAAATAGAAAGTAGAAAATAACATAAAATCGGAAAAATAGAAAATAGATAAAAGCAGAACACGATGAAATGAAAATAGAAATAAAGGAAATAAGTCACATTTGCCTAAAATCGGCCTATAAATTTGTCTATAAAAACCTAACAAAGAGGAGATACACTTAGTCGAGCTAAGAATTACAAAAATTACGAAAAAAAGAGGAGAAACGTGTTAGTTACGCCACAAATCCATAAAACCACTACAAAAACCCAAAACAAAAAGACCTGAAAATGAGAAGAAATATTCCAATTCCGCCAAGAATTCTACAACCACGAAAATCTAAAAAAAGAGGAGAAACATTTTAGTTGAGCCACGAATAAAAAAAAAACAACACACACAATAAAAAACAAAGCGAGACAAACTAAAAAGAGAAGAGATGTTTTAGTTAGTGCAATTTAGTTTCATCATCGGCTCGCGTTGATTATATTCACTTTATTAATTTTTTATATTTTATTTGTCTATTTATTATATTTTATATTATTTATTATATATTTATTATCGGTGCACACAGTCGAAACTGAAGGAAAGGATCTGAAGGAAATTGAAGAAAGTAAGGAATAATTGAAGGAACGAAGTCCAGCAAGAAAGTTTGAAGTAACATTTCTATGATTATTGATCCAATGATGAAACACTTCAGTGATTAGAAATCGTGAAAGAAGTCTAATAGTAAATTTGTTCCTTTGGGAGTCGGCCCAGCTGGATCACAGTAATGTACAGTAATATGCGTTCCCAACTTCTCCATTGAAGAGTTTCTGGGCACATCATGTGTCGCGCATTTTTCCTTGACTTCTCCTTCGTGGGTACGCAAAGACGAATTATTACCGATGGCTGGTCGTAAATGCGGTAGGAATGTTGAAAAAACTCCAATGCTAGTGCTAGTTCCTCCACTGAACAAGTTCGTTTGTGGTGCTGCGATGTGTCCCATTTCTGAAACGAACATTTATATCTTTGCTGTGAGGTGGTTGGACTTGGTCAGTGGTCTGGAAAGACTCAGAGCCACAGAAAAAAGTAAAAGTGGGAGATAAAATCTTCGACTGCAAAGTTGCGACAGAGCTGTGCAGATACGTAGATAGGATTTTTATCTTGGGGAGAGGAGGGAGTGCGAATAATAATAAAAAAAGTGTTTGAATAAGAGATGCCCAGAAATTCAGCTAAACTTAGGTTCCCCCTACATACGTCTCTGAATTTTTCTGTATGACAGTAGACAACAGCTGTCTCAAGGTCTTTCACTCCTAAGACAGTTTACATTGGGTTTATAGCGTAATAAAAACGCCAGCACAGCGTCCGTTAAATCTTTTACTATGACCTACTCCCACTCCATTCTAGGGTGTCCTATTTTTCTTTCTGAAAATTTTGGGTATTACTCGCTCATGCCGTCCGAAGAACAATAATGCCTGGGAATCATCATCTTTCAAAATTTTGGGTATTACTCGCTCATGCCGTCTGAAGAACAATAATGCCTGGGAATCATCACCTTTCAAATGATACGACACGATTTGCTTTAGAAGCCAAAACGTCTAACTCCACTCTGAAGACAAATTTGAGGCTTTAGACATAAACCAAGCGATCGACAAGGATTAAGACATTGACCGGCCCGATTGACCCACAATGGGCTTCTGGAAAGAGTAGAAACGGAGATAGACTTTGACCATTAAAAATGTGATAAAATTTTGTGTGCAACAATACATAACAACCAACTGGGGAAGGTAAACAGGAAGGGTGTGCAAAAGCACAGGATGGCTGAACCTCACCCCCCCCCCCATTGCACTTCCAGGCTGAAGGGCCTTGAGACGGAGATCAGCACCGCCGGTTCGGCGGTGCTGATCAAGATAAAAAAAACTTATCTTGTTACAGCCCTCCCTCCAAAAATAATAAAGCCTAGAAATGGTCAAAAACCTAAACCTAGCATTTAATAACCAGTAAATTTAGTAACCCCAATAAAGTAGAGCCGAAAATGTCAAAAACCTAAACCTAGCCTTTAGTAACTAGTAAATTTACCAAAAATAACAGCCTAAAAATGGTCAAAAACCTAAATCTAGCATTTAGTAACCAATAAATTTATTAGCCAAAAATCTGGTACTTTGCACTAGCAGTGTCAACGAATATTTTTTTTTATCCGTGACTTAGCGTCGAGTTCCCATAAAAAGCATTTGGTGTTTTCTCTGTAGATTACCAAACGGAACAAACGATACGACCCACGATAGATTTTCCCCTTGAACCAGCCATACTTTGAAAGTTTAGAGTCCCCCTTGACTGAATAGTCGACAAAATAAATGACAGAGATAAAAACCAGCAACAGGATAAAACACTTTCTCCTGATCAGTTTGAAACCCAATTACTAAAGACCTAGGGGCAAGAGCAACCTGATGCACGAAAAAATATTTTGCTCCTCATCTCCCCCCCCCCCCCAAAAAAAACGATTTGCACGAAAGACTAACTTTCAAATTTGGTAACGAGTAAAACAGTTACCTAAAAATCTAGTATTTTACACTAGTATTATACGTGACTAGGTCACTTTCAAAGCATTCGCTAATTTTTCTGCGAATTTTCATAGTGACAAAGTAAATCAAACACGTGGGCCTTAAGTCCAGTTCGTCATCTCTGATAAGACCCATGATATATTTTCCTCTTGACAAGTTTAGAGACCCTTTGGACGTAACGTAACCTTAGACGTAACCACGTCAGTGTGACCAGATGTGTATCTTAAAGTTTAAAGCCATAAAAGTGAAAATACGCCGAAAGCTCCGTTTTTATATTGAAAGAGCGCCGAATGAACGATTCCCTCCACTCCCCACTCCCTGAAAAATGCACCGATTTGCAAAATCCAATGAGAAACCGCCTCACAAAAGCACCGAAGTGGCGAAAATGCGCCCCATCTGGCCACTCTGAACCGCATTCCACACATAAATGAAAGATCGATACTAAATCGATCGATACTGAACACTAAGATCGATACTAAATGAAGATACTAAACGATAAAAATGAAAGATCGATACTAAATCGATCGATACTGAACACTAAGATCGATGCGTTATTATAGTGCGTTAAATTATCGGTGAGGTGTTACCAACTCTTTTAAACACTATATATTAAAAGAGTTAGAGGGGAATATTATACGATTATAGCGAAATTTAGAGGCTATAGTGAGAAATATGCAAAACTTTTTCCCATTCACTTTATTTGGCTTCCTATAGGAGTTTTAAATATTAAATTAAAGATCAGATATTAAATTAAGTACTAATTAAATATTAAATAAACAAAATATTAAAGAAAGCATTGTCCGAACAGCGATGATTTGCTCTATGTAATTAAAACTGTATTTTTCTTTACTGTATCTAAGAAGTCTTTCGGGAGGGAGCAAAAGGAAGAAGTGCTTATGGAGGAGGGTCTGCCCACTTTTATCGAAATCCTAAATTCCCCTTGTATTTTTGGCACTTCTTAATCAAATATCCCAAAATATGTTTTATTACCCCCCCCCCCAAAAAAAAAAAAATTATGTTTATGTGTCTTAATGTTCTTGCTTTCTGAACCATTAAAAACTCCAAGAAAAATAATAATATATTTTAATTTATACTTTAATTATATAAAAATTAATAGATGTATCATATATTTTAATATTAATATATAAACAAAAAATATTGATTTTTACTTTCTTTTAAATGCAGATAAAACATTAAAACTGATCAATTCTGTAAAAATAATGTGCATTTTTACCGCTTAAACTTACAAGGGAAACATACTCCAACAATATAGGTAAATAAGTAAAATAATAAAGAAATAGGAGCTTAAAACCTGCAAGAGTTAATCTCTTAATATTTATTTAATTCTTTGTTTAAAATTTTGACGATACTACTGTAAACTATAAAGTTAATTTCAACTATAGAAAAACGAAGCTATTAACAAGGCAGCCCTTAGAGCTGTAAAAACTTTTTACAATTATTAATATCATTTAAATGTTTACGAAAACAAAATAAACGAATGAGCTGGCCGAAAAGTGGTTATGTTTTACCAGGACATATACCCATTGAGTAAGAAATCTCCCGACAAACTAATTAATTTCATAAATTAATTAAATACATTTAACTCAAATGTCTTACAGTTTCACTGGAAGCCACACCAACAATCATCAATTTCATAGAATACATTAAAAAAAATAAACACATATTTAAAAGGCTGTAAGTATTAGCACCTTTTCAATTGGATGTATTAAACACGGAGAGGCAATTTTAGAAAGCACTGCTTTGTAAAAAGAAAAAAAAAATAGACATGGAAATAATGAGTTGCAACGACTTAAAAGATTGTAAATTTGAAAATCGTTTCAGCTGGATGCTTAAAACAAGAAGAGGCCTTTCTAGAAAGCATTGCTTTCCAAACAGAAACAAAAAAAACATACCTTAAACACACCTAAAACAGAAATAGAAAGTTCCAATATATTAAAAATGCTAAGAGGTTGAAATACCTTTTCAACTGGATGCATAAAACGTGAGGAGGCCTTTCTAAAAAGCACTGCTTCGTAGCTGGTACTTTCTGTTTGCATCGATCACACCTAAAATATAATTATCACTATTAGTATCCTTCTCAAGCTTTTTAGAAACCCCTCCCCTACCTTTTTACTCAATTTAAGACTATCTACAAAATTAACTTTTGTAAAATCTCCCCTCCAATTCAAAATAATTTTGACTAGAGACGTTAGTAAGCTTTCTAGAAAGCATTTCTATCGATCACACCTAAAATATAATCACAACTATTAGTATTATTATCATACTTTCTGACAACTCATCTCTTTTAATTCATAGTCGTGTTTCTACATGTCTTTATGTCGTTACAGTCATCGTTTCTTTAAACTTTACAACGATAAATCCTTCCACGGAACACATTTTTCCGAATCGAAAATGTTGGCGGGGAAACAGACACATTTTACTACATAATGCGACTGCAGATATGAAAAAAACTATTTCATTACAGAAGATTAAACCAACCATCCTGTTAGTTTCCTTCTTGTATTGTTTGCTCCTCCCCCTTGTGTTTTTTTAGGTCCCCGATTTTTGACTTTTTGACTTATGACATTTCCTACTTTTAATCCTTGATTACGGAATTATATTTCAATCCGATAATTACAATTCTGGCATTTTTTTTTACTTTTTTTCGCTTTTATATGACTGTTTATTTGTCATGTTTTCATTTATTGACTTCAAAATTTGAATTCGGCCCTTTGGGGTTTGAGGTAGCATTTTTTTTTGTAATAATCTTATTTTATGTCTTGCAAAATAGAGAAGGCAAGGATTTGGATGACATAACAAACGAAATAGATAAAAATAGAAAACAGAAAAAAAGAAAGTATAAAGTAGTCATTCTGAAAGTAAAAAATATTTTGAAAGAAGAAAATAGCATGAAGTAGGAAAATAAAAAATAGATAAAGTAGAATGCATCGAAATTAAATAGAAATAAAGCAAATAGGTCACATTTGCCTAAATTCGGTCCCTTATAAATCAACTTATAATCGGAGATTATTCAGTTTTTATTTTAAGCACAAGACATGCGTTATCAATCATCAGAAATATTACTGTACAATCTATCCTTTTTATTTGTCTGCTATATATATATATATATATATATATATATATTGCAGAAAAGAGGATAATAATTTAGCCCATTTCCTCATGGAGTGCCAGGAGCTTGAAAGTCTTAGGGATGAAATTTGGGGGGACCATCGGTTGGTGCTACTTTCTGATATCCTGAGGTCTTCGAAGCCTGAAACCATATGCAAAACGGCACGACATGTGGAAAAGGCGGGAGAGGCTCAGTCGAGCCCGAGTGAATGAAAATAAGTATTGTTTTATATTTAGTGTGTGTTCTGTGCAGTGTTGTATTATTAAATCATGTTGTGTATGGCCGAAGGGCTCAAATAAACTTTTTCTTACATTCTTTCATTTCTTTCTATATGAACATTATAAGGGTATATGTGTAAGTTTACATATGTTAATTCCGTAAATTAATATATTTTGAAAAAAATATATACTTATACAATTAGAAGTTCATGAAAATGTATCAAAATAAAACAAGAATTACTGCTGCACATCTACAAGACGATAGGAGGCTCTTCATTGACACCCTGTGGGCTCTTCTAGAAGAAGGGAGGGGCTAAGGTCTAAGGTGAGGTGCGGTCCCCAGATGCCACGTACGTATTCATTAAATATAGAAATTAAACATGGTAAATATTTAATGAAATACGATAAATTGGAACAGTGAAGGAAAACTGTCAAGTAAAAATTATAAACTTTAGAATAGAATAGGAAAGAAAAAGAAAAGAAAAATGGAATAGGAAAGGAAAAATGGAAAAGGAGAGAATATGAAAAGATTTGTAACAATGCTGAAAAAGATAATAAAAATTTAAATATAATGCATCCAGATAGACATAAAAACGCAACCATATCCTTAGGTAGGAGTTAGTTATAGAGAGAATCATCCTTATTGGAAGAAAAACGTATCGGTTTAGTGAACATGTAACAAAAATTTCAACTTAATTTTAATTTTTTAGTTTAATATAGGTGAAAATGTACATTGCTACAAAGGAAAGATGCATCAGCAATATAAATAAAGAACAAACAATCTTAGCCTACAACTATACTCGATAACATACATAAAAGAAAATTAAAAGGGATAGGTAGGCCCAGGTATATTTGTCAGGGGGAGGGGCAAATGAAGCCAAAGGATTGTGTTTAGCCATTTACGTAAAAAACAAGATGAAGCAGACAATGTTAGCTATGAGCGGTTTACATTCAAGTCCAGTAATAAGCCGTCATTTCCGTGTATAGGATGAGAAAAGCGTTCCGGAGTTACAGTTATTGCCTCCGCTGAATCGATTGGTGCATTTCAAGAAAGACACCATCTGAGAACACACAATCAAAGTATCAAACCAAAAACAACAAATCGGAGATAGCAAGTTTACAGTTTTCAAAACGATGCGAAAATTGTGCCATACATCTCCCAGCCACCGCGACAGACAGCGCTACTGGGACTACGCGGCAACAGATATGCAAAACACTGCAAGACACAGATACCAGAAAACCTTACCACCTTATAAAAGAAACGACTGAAAAAAAAATCTCTACTGGAGTGATAGGCGAAGATGTAACGCTGTCTGAAAAAGATGGCAGTGCTACTTCCAGAAGCTGCTGAACATCATTCACGACATTCCTACAACTCAAATGCCTTCATTTAGGGGGGATGCCATTTCCCCCAAAGATGCATCCCTAGTCCTAGTTCGGTGCAACCGAGTTAAGCTCCATTCACCAATGTCAATGTTGACGTCTTTCAATACAAGAGATCAAAGAGGTAATCCAGAAGCTGAGAAATCACAAGGCACCAGACACTGATTCTATTCCAGCTGAAATCAAAGCTTATCTTATTCTTACTGAGAAAATCCATTTGCTCTTCTACTCAAATTGGTCTCGAGACCAATTTTCTCAGGAACGGCAAGACTCAGTTATAATTCCAGTCTTTAATAAAGGCGACCGTACTGAATATAAAGATTATAAAGGAATTTCACTAATAAGAATCGCTGGAAAGACTTTTACAATGATCCTGCTAAACTGATTCTGTCGGGTCCATAAGAGAATAATGCACCCCAACCAATCTGGTTATCGAGCCAGCATGGGCTGTATTGACCAATTCTTTACTCTAAGATTTTTTTTTTTAGCCCAGAGTCAAGCAACAAGAAATTACTGTTGCTGCCTGCATGGTCTTCATTACGGCATTCAACTGACTTCAGTGTGAGACAAGGGTGTGTGTTATCTAATAAAATATTCAACTTTGATGCTGATTTGTCAATTAAAAAAAAAGCAATGCTAAACATCGAATGAGCCAAAATTAGCCCTGATTTCAGTGCAACCGACCTGGATTATGCTGATGACATCGCGCTTCTTGGCGGATCCATCTATTAAGCCCACGACATTCTTCTAAAAGTTGCTGCTCTAGTGGAATTCAGGATTCAAACTATGTCAAATGCTCCTGTCTAAATTCTACCCTTATAACCTAGAACCAAAGTTATATTGAAGTTATCATTAATTTCAAGTATCTTGAACCACAAATAGACATCAAGGGTGAATGCAGTGAAGAAATCCGATGTTGCATTCCTTGAACTTCCACGTTCCTCGCAGAGCTGCAAAAGCTGCTTTACAATAAGAAGGAAATCCAGAGGTGAACAAAAATTCGCATATACGATACACCAGTCCAATGTTTTATTTATTTATTAATTGAAAACCCGTCTACAAAAAACTTAAAAGGAAAAGAGCAAAATATGAAAAAAAATAATAAAGAAAAGAAAACAATAGTACAAGACAAATATCGACAAAACCAATACAAAACAAATAAGAACGCCAAATTTTGCCAAATTCTTCTATTTTGTTCTTGTTTAGTTCTTTTTCTTTTCTTTTTTGTTTTGTTGTGGAGATGAGGCCAAATTACTTTGTTGTAAAACTGTATAAATATGGTTGATGATGATTGTGGCACCCCGGGCAACAGCCGTCTTAAAATTTTGGAAGCTTCATTTGTGGATTTTGGTAGTATGTTTACGGAGCAGCTCCACCGGAATTATGATATTGGGATTGCTGGTCAATATGTTTCTTGTAATTCAAAGTACTTATTTAAGGATGGTTTGAGGTCCGTGAATGGTGGTGGTGATTCCGAAGATCTCAGAGTTTTCCATCTTAACTGCCAGGGTTTGAACTCGTCTTTTAATTTTATAAGCGAGATATGTGAACTTTCCATTTTTCAGGTTATTGGTCTCACTGAAACATGGCTAAATGAGCATAACTCTGCTCTCTTGGATATTCCAGGGTATACATTTTATCATAGGAATCGTCAATTTCGTCAACATGGAGGTATTGGAGCTTATATACAGAGCGATATCGAGGTTTTGGTAAGAAGTGATCTAGTGCTGTTTCACGAGATGTTATTTGAGCCACTTATCCTTCAGCTCAGGCTTAAGCCAAAAGATGTTTATGTTGTTGTACTATATAGACCACCATCTGGGTCTATACCGGCCTTTTTTGATATTTTGGAGGAACAGTTGGATAAACTACCTACTGGTTCGCACCCATTCTTCATGCTTGGGGACTTTAATATTGACCTTAATGATATGAATTCGAATACTCCTATAGATTTCCTACAGCTTTGCATGTCATATAGTTTATTTCCCACTATCAATATTTGTACGCGTGTTACCACTTTAACGGCAAAGCTACTTGATAATATTCTTTCTAATTCTAAATTTTCAGATCCAGGGGTTATTGTTACTGATGTTTCTGACCATTTTGGGATTTCGGCAAGTTTTAAAGTTTGTTTTCCGAGGCTGCAAGGTTCTAGACTGAAAATGAGTATGTTACCTGTGCTCAACCAGGGTAACTTAGAAAAGTTTAAACAAGAGATTTCTAATGTTGATTGGAATAATAAAGTTGAAAATCTAGATGATATAAATATAAGTTTTCAAAGATTTTATGATACATTGATCTCTATTTTGAGTAAAACTTGTGTAGTGAATCGGACAAGGTCAAGGAAAAAGATGCCCAAAAAGCCGTGGGTGTCACCTAGTCTTCTGCGGTGCATAAATAAGAAAGACCAGTTATATAGGGATTCAATAAGGAATGAAAATGATCCAGTTTGCACAAGAATTTATAAAAATTATAGAAATGCTCTTAATAAACTTTTGAGAAACGCGAAGAAAAAATATTTTGAGTGTAAATTTAAAGATGCTAGTGGAAACCCAGCTAAAACTTGGAAAATTATTAAAAGTGTTATATCTTCAACAGATCCGGTTCTGCCTGACGAAGTTACTACAAGTGATGGGTTAAAATCGAATGAGCCTGCTGTAATCTGTAATGCCCTTTCGGAACATTTTGCAACTGTTGGGGCTCGATTTTCTCGTGCTACAGTAGCTTCTGATAATGATCCTCCGCTTGAGACTTTTATGGGTACTTCTGTCGATGTATCAATGTATCTGAGACCTGTCACTCATGATGAAGTTCGTAAAATTATCTTTGAGATGAGAAGTTCTTCGGCTGGGAGTGATTCCATTAACCTTGTTGTTTTAAAAGCTGTGTTTCCAAGCATTTCACATATATTAACGTCCCTTATTAATGCTTGCTTTAAGCAAGGGAAGTTCCCCAATTGTCTTAAAATTGCAAGAATAACTCCTGTGTTTAAGGGTGGTAATAAGAATGATCTGGGGAATTATAGACCAATTTCATTATTACCTGTTGTTTCACGGGTTTTAGAAAAATGCATTAATATTAGAATTTATGAGCATTTGGAGCGTCATAAACTTCTACATACCAATCAATTTGGTTTCAGGAAAGGCAGAACAACTGAAATGGCGATTTCATTTATTACTACTATAATTAATGATGCTCTTGATAAAAAGCTTAGGGTAGCTGGTGTTTTTTTGGACTTAATTAAGGCGTTTGACACTGTTGACCATCGAATATTATTAAAAAAATGTGAATTCTATGGATTAAGGGGTGCTACATTGAGCTTGCTGTGGAGTTATCTTCAAAATAGACAGCAGTATGTCAATTTGCAAGGATTTTTGTCTAGTAAAAATGTTGTTAATTGGGGGGTTCCCCAAGGATCCGTACTGGGTCCGACTCTGTTTTTAATTTTTATTAATGATCTACCGCATGTTGTGAAAGCTCTGCCCAGAATTGACGACTTTGCTGACAATGGTACGAGTAAGACCCAGCTTACTATGCCCTTATTTGCTGATGATACAACCTTGGTGTGTGTTGCCCCTACAGAAGAACTGCTCATGTCAACGATAAATGCAGCAATGAGCAGGATATGTACATGGCTTAAAATAAACCACCTTGACCTGAATATAGATAAGTCAAATTTTGTTATTTTCTCTCGATCTCCGAATTTTTACCCTTGGTTTACGGAAATAATTTCGGAGCGGGGAATTTTTAAACGAACAAGATTCACCAAATACCTCGGAATCAATGTTGATGGAACCCTATCATTTAAAGATCATGTGAAGTCAGTTTCGAAAATATTGTCACGTAACTTAGGTATGATGCGCAAATTAAAACATATTTTCCCCCCAAATGTTCTACGATTGTTATATTTTTCCCTGATTCACCCGTATATTTTGTATTGCTCGTCGATTTGGCTTGGTACTTTCCCTTCGATAGTTCATCCAATCCGTGTGATCCAGAATAATGCTGTCCGAGTTTTTGGTGGTGTTGGGAATCAGGAGTCTTTGAGGTCTATGTATAGTGATTTAAATATAATGCCTGCAGCTGGATTACGTGATTTTTATACGTTGATTTTTATATATAGGTATTACAGAGGTAGCCTTCCCGATTGTTTTACAGGAATATTTTGTGAGAGGTCTGATGTTCACCACCACAATACTCGGATACGAGGTAATACTGAGGTTCCTCGATTAGTTTCAAGTAGGTCTTCTTTTTCACTTATTTACAGAGCTTCAAAACTTTGGAATAAACTGAGTGTAGATATCAAAGAATTAGGTAGCCTTGACCAGTTTAAGTCTTATTTACGTGTGGAGTTGCTCGGTAGGTATGCTTTTGAAACTGATTAATTAATATAAATTTTACATAGCTTATTCATTTGTAATATTTATGTATTTTTTTTTTTTGCTGTTGTCTTGGGGTCACGCAAGGGAGTGTATTGTTTATGTTTTTTTGTTTTTTGTTGATCTCGGTATATGGTCTCATTCTCCATAACTTCTTATTCTCCATATTGTTTCTTTTTTTTTCTTTGAATTTAGCACAGCCTCGCAAGCTTCGCTTATGTTGTGCTATTGATTAAGAAATGTTTTTTTCTAATAAAATTGTTCTACTACTAAAAAATATAAATAAATCAAAGACAAAATAAGAATAAGAAGAAAATCAAAACAAAGCAAATCCAGGGACAAAACAAGAACAAAATCAAACGAAGCAAAAGCAAATTCATACATGCAACATCAACATATTCGTAAATAAATAAAAAAAAAAATTAATAAAACTTAAATATTATTGAACTAAAACGGGGTGCCAATCATTCTGTGAATGTGAAGAACTAAGCCTTCGATTACGCTTATTAATTAACTTAGAGATTGCAAGTTCAGGGTCAGTAAGTCCATACTTTCCCACCAATGGAGAATTCCGATGCCAAGGCGGTAGCCAAAGCAAATATTTGACAAACCGAAAGAAAAAAGACCGTACTTTAAGACAATCACTTCTAATAAACAGCTTCCAGAACGGAGCAACATACAAAATGTGAGGGAGGGGTACAGCATTGGAGAGGCTAGCTAATAATAGGCGGTTGAACCAAAATTCTACTGCAAAAATCGATCCATGAGACGCAGATATACATCGTACGAGATAATCTATAAGAAGGGATCGTGTAAGGCGCAGCGAAGACCCAATGGGAAGACTTAGATAACTGAGGTGGTCAACAGCTCTAACAGTGGCATCGCCAAGTGCTATAGTATAGAGGACGGTGGCTCACGTTTCCAATTAAAAAGAACTATTTCTGACTTATCAGCATTGAAACAAGGGCCAATTTCAAGATACTCCTGTTGAAGGGTGACAAAGACCTCATTCATTCTTTGGAGGGTATGGCTGAGATTTAAAACGTCATCTGCATAACAAACTAGAGACACATTCAATGAAGATAGTATCAGAGATGTAGGGCACTGGTCTTGGGTATGCAATCCACGATTATTGAAAAGATCAGGAGAAGAAACTGCTCCTTGACGTGCACCTTTCAAGACAGGAATGGGTTTCCTATGCGGAACAGGAGGCATGTTTTTATCCAGAGGTAGCTTCAGGCGAATACATAATCGAGAGTACATATCTCGAAGACACTGAAGCACCGAAGAATTTAGGCCATGTTTGTCCGCTTTGAGGAGTATAACTGGGTGGATGAGGGAATCAAAGGCGCTTCTGATATCGTAACTAGCGAGAATAGACATTCTCTCAAGGATTTGATATCAATTAGTACACTGGCTACAACTATAAGGGCGTCAGCATAGCCTATTCCTCGCTTGAAGCCGAACTGGTGAAGAAGAGTGTGATATGACTGTTCAAGGTCAGATCGAAAAAGAAGCTCAAAGACTTTGCAAAAGAAAGTTGCAATCGTAATAGGTCGAAATGACAAACATTCTGGGATTGGTTATCCTTTTTTTGGGGAGTTGGGATACGACCTCCAATGCAAAAAGAAGAGGATTCAATTCGCTGTGTAAAAATATACAATAAAAGTGCGGAGTGTTGGACTAATACCTCTCCCCCAAACTTCAAATGCAAAAAACTGATGGGGTCAATTCCCTTGGATGATTTAGGTTTTAATTGTCCAATGACACCTACAATTGATGCTGTGCTAACAACGAACTCTATCTTGGGACTGGTAGCAAGGAAATTATCTAACTCAGTTTCATAGCAAACGTTCAAGTTTCTGATCATGAGCAGCAAATCTGATTCATAGTAGGCGTACAATTCCTCATCAGGAATGTCAGCCGCAGACAGATAAAGGCGACCTGCGACAGATAAAGGCGACCTATCTCTGCAAGAGATAATTCTAAAAAGAACATTTCGATCATTTTTAGCACTTGACGAATAGGCGTTTAATTGGTTGTTAAAATGAAGAGTCAGTATCTTGGAAAAACTTCTCTTTGTATAGAGACGAACAAGATTCACAGTGCCAGAGTTGTACCACAGTTGCCAGAGAAGAACAAGGACGGTTGCATTCCTTCCAGAGATTAAACCAAAATTTTGCTTCGAGGGAAGAAGCAACAAGATCATGGTTCGAAGATCAGCCTGGAATGAAACCCTTACGTATTTTCCGAAGTGCTACAGCTGGATTTTCGGAAAAACGAAGAGCATGGCTGATTTCGGCTGTCATATTTTGACAATTTAGTTGATCTTTGCAAAAGGTGGAAAGGAGCCCGAACTTTACTCAGAATAAAGCCCGTACAAGAAGAAAACAAATCGGAATTGATTTCAGCCCAATCACAACGAATTTTTGGCCTAGGAAGAATCACATAATTATTCTGATCTTTGAAACCATGAAGTTGGACAATGGATATAATAGGCATATGGCCAGATAATTGACAGGCAGAAATAACCTTCACCACTTCAGCAGAGAGATTGTGGGATATAGCGGTATGATCTAGATTAGAAGTTGGAGCAGAATTGTGTTTATATGTAAAATTGTCATCTTTCGCAAGAGCGTGAAGATAATCGCCAAACATAATCATTACCATTTGAGCTGGTTGATGAATTCCTATTTCTGATAAATCGCAATTAAAAGCATCAGCAATTATGCAGTGCAAACCTACTCGTTTTACTTTATCCAAACAGGAACCAAGCTGTTGAACAGAAAGTGCAAATAATTGAGCAGATTGATTATTACCGTAACCTGATTATTACCAGGAACCAAGCTGTTGAACAGAAAGTGCAAATAATTGAGCAGATTGATTATTACCGTAACCTGATTATTACCAGGAACCAAGCTGTTGAACAGAAAGTGCAATTGAGCAGATTGATTATTACCGTAACCTGTTGGCAGATACACATTAATGGGGGGACAACACTCAAACCCAATTGAAATAAAACAGTCACCCGTCTCAAATGAACTAGAATGGACATCTGACAGTACAAAGGATGCTAGACCTCCTGACGGTCCACCCTTCCTACTTAATACTTTAGCAGAAACACAGAACGATGAAGCACCTTTTATTTTAAGTAAAATTTAAGTAAACTTAATTTAGTAGATATTGTCTACTAAATATCTACAAATAAGGTTGTTTGGCACTGGTAGTTTATTCGAAAAGGCCCCATTAATGTTCCAAGACAAAATACTTAGCAACATGACCTTATTTTTGACAGTTTACAATTTTCGGGGCTGTTAACACTATAGCGCGTATGACCATCCACTTTACAAAAGACAGAAGTTGGAGTTTTTTGCGCGGCGGATCGGAGGTGAACATGTGATCACTTGCTCCACATCTCGAACATAAGGATGGCTTCGCACAGTTCGCAGCAATATGGCAATATGACGCTCGTATCCAACTTTGAGTGAATCCTTTAAGAATCTGTTGAGCTCATTTTGGGATTGGAATTAAGCTTTAAATGTTTGTGATTTTCCATACTGTGCTATTTTAATGCAATTTGGAATGAGTTCTTAAAGTTTGGAGTCGTCCAGTTCGTCAGAAACCTGCTTAACAGCTGCAACAGAGATTGGGTTCTTTAACTGATGCCTCGAGTGAGAGTTCAGATCACTTCACCTTTTCAACAATTTGGCTGGCAATATATTTATTAGAAATGACATATTTCCATTCCCCTTTGCAACTTTTTGGTGCCGTGTGTTTTTAACTGAATTTTGATGATTGTTTATCTACCTTTTATTTCTTTCAAGTGTGTTACCAGGCGGTTTGAAACATTCAGTTTAGTATTTAGTAGCTTTTTAGCTTGCAAAATTACGTCTCAATTATAAAAAGCAACCGCTCTTTTTTACTATTAATTCAATTTTCACACCATCAGTCATCAATCCCCTCAGGAAATTTAAAACTGGGCTTAAAACTAGCTTCTCGGTCAAATTGCGAATAATATTGTTAAAAAAAATCACAATTTGGAGTAAATATTCAGGGCCGTCTATTAGTAGCCAAGCTAGATGGAGCTACTTTACTTCCAGACACCTTTACTTCCAGTTGAGATTATGGAAATCTCACCAGTTAAAATATTTGGCAGCTGATGAGTTTTGAAATGGAATTCAAAGCAAAGATGTTCAATATAGGTACAAACTACCTTTGATAATTCTTTTATTCTTGCAAAAATCCCAGTACAAGTAAGCTAGGCACAAAAATTATTCATACGTCAGATCGTAAGCTATGGAGTTGAACAGTCTGCCGGATCCTGTTACTAGGGAGAGCTTGTGCCCTAAACCAGGAGAAAGTAAGAAAGTAATCTCAATAGAATTATGCAAAGACAATTTTTCCTCAAGTCTGACGTTCCTCAAAAAAAAAAAAATCTAAAAAAAATAAATCGTCAATTTGCCGTCTTATTTTGCATCCTGTATGTTAATTCTATTAACTGGAAGGCCCAAATAAAAAAATTGCTGAGAAAACACTTGAAGTACCAAGGACACAAAATTAAGGAAAAAATCAGGATTTCAACTTATAATGAAACATAACTTCATGTGCAGTATTTAATAGTAGCGGTACGCTAAATTTCTAATTTCACTAAATTTCTGGTACACTGAAAAACTTTTTGTATAACTTTTAAAAAAGCTTATTATTCTAATAAGCTTTTAAAAAAAAGAATTAAAAGGGCCTTGTGTTTCAGGAGTCATTCTTGTAAAATTAGAACAAAAAGTCAAACTATAGCGTAAAGAGCCAAGTATGGAGGAGCATTATACGCAATAATTTATTTCGTTTTAAGTTTTAATATTGCACCTTACTTTCGGTCGAAAATACTTGTTGTTTTTTTTTTCATTTAATTTACCAAATTTAATGCTCCATCAACCAAACAATTGAACAACAAATTCTAAGCCAGAGGTTCCTGGATTTTTTTTTTTTGGTTTTGTTTTTTACAGTCTGCGCCAGATTCGATTTTACAAAAAGAACTAGCAACCCTCAAAGGATAGGCCAGAAGATTTTGGCTGAAATGCCACTTTTTATATGTACCATGCAAGGAAATTACACCTTTCTAACTTCGCTCCTAAAAACCCTTTCAAACGACTACGGTGGACTTAAAAAAGGAGACACTAATTAAACAAATAATAAATGTTTTATTTGAAAAAAAGATTTAAAAATGAACCTCTAGATCAGATATAGGTCTGTTCAAACGGAGGGGTTTTCAAGCTGCCCTAGGCACCTAGGATATGCGGGGCAGAGTTGTGACCACAACTTTCTAACAAAGTGATTACATCAGTCATTTACAAAATTTACACAAGATTTTTTTTTTTTTGGGGGGGGGGGGTCCCAATTGAACCAACCTTACGTTCAAACCCTGGGCAGAAATTCAATTTTTTTTAGAGTTTCCACCTTACTCAATTTATAAAGAAAAGACTAGCACCGATCTAGAAAACCTTAAAGCTGTTGGTTCAAATACAGTTCTTTTTATATTTACCATAATTAGCGATTGTAGATTTCTAACTCCGCTCCCCGACGATCCTTTGAAGGATCCATGAAGGGAAGAACGAGCAACGTTTTTAAAATTCTTTCTTTAAATACTGCTTTAAATATATATATATAATATATATATATATATATATATATATATATATATATATATATATATATATATATATATATATATATATATATATATATATATATATATATATATATATTTAAAGCAGTATTTAAAGAAAGAATTTTAAAAACGTTGCTCGTTCGTATATATATATATATATATATATATATATATATATATATATATATATATATATATATATATATATATATATATATATATATATATATATATATATATATATATATATATATATATATATATATATAAAATATATATATATATATATATGTAAAACATTGGAGAGCCACTCAAAATGGGAATTATTATACTTTTGTTATGATTAAAAGATTTATCTAACATAGGTTAGGATGGGGAGGGGGCACCCTTAGAACCCTTTCTCTAATGGAATTTAAGAATAAAATGTGGATGTTCAATCTAAAAATGACCCCCCACAACACCTCAATTTTTTACTCTGTATACCTACGAAAAAAAAAACGTATGTATATTAAAAAAAAAATTATACTTACTTATACAGGTTAGCCCCTTCTAATGTTTCTTTCTTGAAAAAAAGGGATAGTGCTTCATCAAGTGATGAGACACGGGCAATATCAAGGGCTATGTCTTGAAAATGTTGATGCGTCACAGAAACATAGTGACATTTGAGGCATTTGACTAGAAATAAAAAATGTCTTACAAATACAAAAACGTGCAGTCACAGAAACATAGTGACATTTGAGGCATTTGACTAGAAATAAAAAATGTCTTACAAATACAAAAACGTGCAGTCACAGAAACATAGTGACATTTGAGGCATTTGACTAGAAATAAAAAATGTCTTACAAATACAAAAACGTGCAGTCACAGAAACATAGTGATATTTGAGGCATTTGACTAGAAATAAAAAATGTCTTACAAATACAAAAACGTCTTCATATGCACGAATAATTGGTATGTTTCTGTTTCGGGAAAAGTAGAAATGCCTATTATGTTATTATATCTATTTAATAAATGTGAACATTTTTTTTTTTTTAAACTGAAAAGCTTCTTATTTATACAATGCAGGAATGCCGTCCTGGCTGAGTGGTTGGCGCGCTGGCGTGGGAATTCTGTGTCCAAGGGGCACGGGTTTAATCCCAGTTGTGACCAGTTATTTAGTTTGGGACGGGGGTCAGTGGCGTGACTCTGTAAGCTCAGCCAGAGTCGACCCAGCTCTAAATGGGTACCTGGAGAAAGCTGGGGAAGGTAAGCAGGAAGGGTGTACTAAAGCACAGGATGGTTGGCCCCCAGCCCCCCATTGCACTTCTTGGCTGAAGGGCCATGAAACGGAGATCTCCACCGCCGGTTTGGACCTTAAGGGTCTAGTGCCGTCTTACTTACTTACTTTTACTTTTATTTATACAATGTTAAACACTTACTACCAATTTAAATATTACTATTATTTTCAACTATAAAATAAATTTCAAAAGTAATCTTTAACATTCTTTTTATCTAAAAACAAATTTGTCTATGCACCGGCAATTGTTTTTTCTTTTTTTTTTGCCTCTTCCCAACTAAATTTTGGAAGTTTTTCTTTTGTATTCACATAGAAAAATGCCCTTCTTTTATATATTCAGCAAAAAAAAAATAACGAATTTAAAATTAATTTCAATATTCATTTCAAACTACTGTAAGTCTCAATAATTAAAGGAACCTTATCCTTTTATATTCTTTTGATTTTAAATAAAAGGGCGTTTTATTCATGCACTGATACTTTACTAATAAAATTCCATTATTGCAATAAATTTCAGCATTTAAAAAAAATATTATTATCAATTTTATATATTTTTTATTTCAAAATGAAAATCTTCATTTTTATCTATTGGTAAATATTTACTATTAGTATCTCTTTTAGTTAGTCAGTAGCTTTTTTTATGAAATTTTCTAGGAAGACTTGAAAATTTACTTTTTATATGGTAAAACAATCCTATCAAAATTCACAAAACAATGTTGCTTGGTTGTTATATATATATATATATATATATATATATATATATATATATATATATATATATATATATATATATATATATATATATATATATATATATATATATATATATATATATACTAGCTGTATATATATATACTAGCTGTTGGGGTGGCGCTTCGCGCCACCCCAACACCTAGTTGGTGGGGGCGCTTCGCGCCCCCCCCAAGCCCCCCCGCGCGCGTAAGTCGTTACGCGCCATTGTAGTTGTGTCCCTATGTCCCACCTGTGAATATAGATAGGTTTACCGACTCTTGAACATGCAACATATAATGGTCCATGGGAAAACAATCCGTATTCAGATCTATACCTCATGATTCTAATGATTGCCCTTGAGCTTTGTTGATGGTGATTGCTAATCGACCATTCCCTGAGTCGCCATCGTCATTTATATATCCCCCTGTGCACCCCGGCGTCCCCTTTGTAGTTATGTCCCTGTGTCCCGGTCGTCATTTATATTCCCTGTGTCCCGGTCGTCATTTGTGTCCCGGTGTTCCAGTCTGTGATTTCTCTTTGAGTGTCCCGGGCGTCATTTATATTCCTTGTGTCCCGGTGTCCCGGTCGTCATTTATATCCCCCTGTGCCCCCCGGCGTCCCCATTGTAGTTGTGTCCCTGTGTCCCGGTCGTCATTTATATTCCCTGTGTCCCGGTCGTCATTTGTATCCCGGTGTCCCGGTCTGTATATACATTCGTTTTTTAGTTTTGTTTTTCTCCTTTATTTTTTTCCTTTTTTCTTTTTTTTCTTTTAGTTTATTTAGATTTTTAGATTTTTTAGTTTTTTTATTAGTTTTTAGTTTTTTTGTAGTTTTTACCATTTTTTTAGTTTTTTTAGTTTTTTTTTTTTACTTATGTCCTGGTCGTCATTTATACTCCCTGTGTCCCGGTCGTCATTTGTGTCTCGGTGCTTTGTTGATTGCTAATTTATATTATATTTATATTTTTTATATTTATTAATATTTTTTTAGTTTTCTTTTTCTCTTATTTTTCAGTTTTTTCCTTTTTTTTAGTTTTTTCTTTTTTAGTTTTTAGTTTTTTTTGTTTTTTACCTTTTTTTAGTTTTTTTAGTTTTTTAGCTTTTTTAGTTTTTTTATTAGTTTTTAGTTTTTTTTTTAGTTTTTGCCTTTTTTTAGTTTTTTCAGTTTTTTTTAGTTTTTAGTTTTTTACCTTTTTTTTAGTTTTTTTTAGTTTTATAGCTTTTTTAGTTTTTTTTCTTTTTAGTTTTTTTTGTAGTTTTTACCTTTTTTAGTTTTTTTTCTTCTTTTGTATTAGTGTGAAATAATTCAGACGTCATATGCGGACAAACACGACGTCACTCGACAGACAGACAGACAGACATAACCCACAAACAACTTATTTTTATATATATTTATTCATATTTTTTTAGTTTTTTTTTCTCTTTTATTTTTCAGTTTTTTCCTTTTTTTTAGTTTTTTTCTTTTTTAGTTTTTAGTTTTTTTTAGTTTTTTACCTTTTTTTAGTTTTTTTTAGTTTTTTTTAGTTTTTTAGCTTTTTTAGTTTTTTTATTAGTTTTTATTTTTTTTGTAGTTTTTGCCTTTTTTTATTTTTTTCAGTTTTTTTTAGTTATTAGATTTTTACCTTTTTTTAGTTTTTTTTAGTTTTTTAGCTTTTTTAGTTTTTTTTTTCTTTTTAGTTTTTTTTGTAGTTTTTACCTTTTTTAGTTTTTTTCTTCTTTTGTATTAGTGTGAAATAATTCAGACGTCATATGCGGACAAACACGACGTCACTCGAAAGACAGACAGACAGACATAACCCACAAACAACTTATTTTTATATATATTTATTCATATTTTTTTAGTTTTCTTTTTCTCTTTTATTTTTCAGTTTTTTCCTTTTTTTTAGTTTTTTTCTTTTTTAGTTTTTAGTTTTTTTTAGTTTTTTACCTTTTTTTAGCTTTTTTAGTTTTTTAGCTTTTTTAGTTTTTTTATTAGTTTTTATTTTTTTGTAGTTTTTGCCTTTTTTTATTTTTTTCAGTTTTTTTTTAGTTATTAGATTTTTACCTTTTTTTAGTTTTTTAGCTTTTTTAGTTTTTTTTTCTTTTTAGTTTTTTTTGTAGTTTTTACCTTTTTTAGTTTTTTTCTTCTTTTGTATTAGTGTGAAATAATTCAGACGTCATATGCGGACAAACATGACGTCACCTGATCCATCCACAGATCCACTCACAGACAACTTATTTTTTTATATATAGATATATATATATATATATATATATATATATATATATATATATATATATATATATATATATATATATATATATATATATATATATATATATATATATATATATATATATATATATATATATATGTTTTTAACTACGTAAAACTTGCGAATATACAACATTCTTTGCTGTCCCATTGTCTGTGCATATAAATAGATTTTCAGGTTTACCGACTCTTGAACATGCAACATATAATGGTCCATGGGAAAACAATCCGTATTCAGATCTATACCTCATGATTCTAATGATTGCCCTTGAGCTTTGTTGATGGTGATTGCTAATCGACCATTCCCTGAGTCGCCATCGTCATTTATATATCCCCCTGTGCACCCCGGCGTCCCCTTTGTAGTTATGTCCCTGTGTCCCGGTCGTCATTTATATTCCTTGTGTCCCGGTCGTCATTTATATCCCCCTGTGCCCCCCGACGTCCCCATTGTAGTTGTGTCCCTGTGTCCCGGTCGTCATTTATATTCCCTGTGTCCCGGTCGTCATTTGTATCCCGGTGTCCCGGTCTGTATATACATTCGTTTTTTAGTTTTGTTTTTCTCCTTTATTTTTTTCCTTTTTTCTTTTTTTCTTTTTTAGTTTATTTAGATTTTTAGATTTTTTAGTTTTTTTTATTAGTTTTTAGTTTTTTTGTAGTTTTTACCATTTTTTTAGTTTTTTTAGTTTTTTTTTTTTTACTTATGTCCTGGTCGTCATTTATACTCCCTGTGTCCCGGTCGTCATTTGTGTCTCGGTGCTTGTTGATTGCTAATTTATATTATATTTATATTTATATTTTTTATATTTATTAATATTTTTTTAGTTTTCTTTTTCTCTTATTTTTCAGTTTTTTCCTTTTTTTTAGTTTTTTCTTTTTTAGTTTTTAGTTTTTTTTTTGTTTTTTACCTTTTTTTTAGTTTTTTTAGTTTTTTAGCTTTTTTAGTTTTTTTATTAGTTTTTAAAAATTTTTATATTTATTAATATTTTTTTAGTTTTCTTTTTCTCTTATTTTTCAGTTTTTTCCTTTTTTTTAGTTTTTAGTTTTTTTTTTGTTTTTTACCTTTTTTTAGTTTTTTTAGTTTTTTTAGTTTTTTAGCTTTTTTAGTTTTTTTATTAGTCTTTAGTTTTTTTTTTTAGTTTTTGCCTTTTTTTAGTTTTTTCAGTTTTTTTTAGTTTTTAGTTTTTTACCTTTTTTTAGTTTTTTTTAGTTTTTTAGCTTTTTTAGTTTTTTTCTTTTTAGTTTGTTTTGTAGTTTTTACCTTTTTTAGTTTTTTTTCTTCTTTTGTATTAGTGTGAAATAATTCAGACGTCATATGCGGACAAACACGACGTCACTCGACAGACAGACAGACAGACATAACCCACATACAACTTATTTTTATATATATTTATTCATATTTTTTTAGTTTTCTTTTTCTCTTTTATTTTTCAGTTTTTTCCTTTTTTTTAGTTTTTTTCTTTTTTAGTTTTTAGTTTTTTACCTTTTTTTAGTTTTTTTTAGTTTTTTTTAGTTTTTTAGCTTTTTTAGTTTTTTTATTAGTTTTTATTTTTTTTGTAGTTTTTGCCTTTTTTTATTTTTTTCAGTTTTTTTTAGTTATTAGATTTTTACCTTTTTTTAGTTTTTTTTAGTTTTTTAGCTTTTTTAGTTTTTTTTTTTCTTTTTAGTTTTTTTTTGTAGTTTTTACCTTTTTTAGTTTTTTTCTTCTTTTGTATTAGTGTGAAATAATTCAGACGTCATATGCGGACAAACATGACGTCACCTGATCCACAGATCCACACACAGACAACTTATTTTTATATATATAGATATATATATATATATATATATATATATATATATATATATATATATATATATATATATATATATATATATATATATATAAAAAAAACCTGAAGAAGTTTTCCAGGGTATGAGTGTGAGGGTAAGACTTTCTAGATCTTACTCTGTTCATATATGGGCTTAGCTACAAGGCATCAATCTCAAACCCTCATCATCCTCAACCAATCAGACTTGTTTTTAAAAGACGAAACGAATTATTATCAGTCGATAATGATTACACACAAATATAAATGTCTGACAAAGCATGCATGTGAATTGGACTTTAGAGAACAAAATCGAATTAGATAACATAAAGCAGGAACTTGGAGTAACATCTTGATTCTGTTCTAATTTAAATTATCACACTCATTCACGACACTACAAGACTAAGAAAACAAAGTTTGAAAACTCAGCGAGAATCTTAAAAATACAAAAAAAAACTTTTTTGGATGCTGACCAATGGTCTGTGTTGGGCACGTACCAATCTCCCGATTCGATGTCTTCGGCCGGGAGTGTAACGCGTGGTTGGAAGCAAATAATCTGACTCTTCCCGTGTTTTTCACCCCAGATTTCTCCAGGTACCCATTTAGAGCGGAGTTGACTCTGGCTAAGCTTACAGTCATACCATTGACCCCCTTTCCAAACCAAATAGCCAGCAGATTTCAGCCACCAAACAAGTCTACCTCAAAATCTAAAACCCATTAATACCAATTCTAAAGGGAAAACCCATTAATAAGTCTATAAAAAGGGTATGTCCAAAGTGATTTATCTTAAAGAACTTGATTAAAACACTAAACTAAAACAAGGGAGAACTTTCTTAGGTATCCACCTCAATCACTCCACTCCAGGACAGATTCGTAGGTTCACACGGCTGTGTTTTTTGAAAAACAGCAGTTTTTTTCGATTTTGATCATTTATCTCGGCCGTTTTTTGTTGCAAGTCCATGAGCATGAAGGATCAACGGGCGTGTTGAATTTTTTAATAGCCAAGGAAAATTGCAACCATCTGAGATCCATCAAAAATCGCACCGCATTTCGTTGTTTACGGTTTAATAGATGGAGTAAACCGATTCGATAAGGATAGTACCGCATTTTCGTCGCTGCTGCTTTGCGTGAATCGTTAGGCAATTTTTCCAAATTTCGAAACTATCTCATCCGTTTCTTTTGCTGCACGTTTATCCGTCACGATGGTTCAACGACTGCGGTGAAATATTTCAACTTCGCACTGAGAATCTCAATCACCTGGGAGCCATAATAAAAATAGCATCGCATTTTGCTGTTTAATAGATGGATTGAACCAATTCAATGTGAACAGTTCCGCATTTGTGCCACCGCTGCCCTTCGTGAATCGTTTTGTGCCAGAGATAAAGCATCGCATTTTGCTGTTTAATAGATGGATTGAACCAATTCAATGTGAACAGTTCCGCATTTGTGCCACCGCTGCCCTGCGTGAATCGTTTTGTGCCAGAGAAAAAGCAGCGACGTCTTTCTGGAAAACGGCAATTTTTTTCGAATTTCATCATTACCTCATCTTTTTTTTCCACAAAAAAAAACTGCAAATCTATGCGTCATTAAGGTTCAACGGGTGCGTTGAAATACTATAAAAAACCAATTAAAATTGCCGATCGGTTGCCGCCGGTAGGGACTGTAAAGTCCAATGCCATATTCTTTACCATTTTTTTTACCTTTAATTAAAATTGCAACCATCTGGGAGCAATCAAAAATCGCACCGGATTTCGCTGTTTACGGTTTAATAGATGGATTGAACCGACCCGACGCGTATTTAAATGTTTTCTTGTATTCATTTTTTTTTCTTTTCTTTTTATGAAGTGAGTGATGTTTTATTTTTACAATCTTTTTTATTTCTTTTGATTTACTACTTAATTCAATCTTATGTCCCCCCCCCCCCATTTTTATTGGGGGGAAGGGGGATCCACATCCCAAGCCAAGGGTCATGAGCAATATAATAATTTTTTTCTCCAAATTTGGTGGGGGGCAACTGCCTTGCCCCCCCCCCAAACAACGCCACTGTTTGGGGATCATTACCATGTATTTATTGCATGATTAGTTAATCATGCTTATCTTGTATACGCAGGGATCTATTTGGGGATAATTTAACTTAGAAAAGAAAAAAAGTTAAATGGAAACTATCTTTAGACATATGATAAGCACCCGTTCAACAATCACCTCCCCTGAGTATATCCCCTGCCATTGACATAGGATATTTGCAAGGCTTACGTACAAGGAAAACCTACTCTAAATCAAACTTCATTTATTTTAACATATAAACTTGTTTATAACTGGTCTATATTCATAAACAATATATTCGTAAAATACTATTATCATAAAGACTATAAAAGTGAAGAAAAAACTTTATTCTTAACTGATCTATATGCATAAAATTTCATCAATAAAATAAAATAAAATATTTGGAAAATAGAAACGTTTAAAACTTGGAGAGCCTTGAACATTGATTTCCAAGATCTTCTAAGCTGAGATCTTTAATATGATGTTGTACCCTAAAGAATCACATGCTCTCGTCTATTATCAACTTTTTGTTTGTATGGCCATACTATTTAGAATTAATTGGGCAGTTTTGGCACAGCTCGTAGAGCTTGGATAAGAGATCCGAATAAAAGACAGAAAACAAAAAGCCGCCAACAACTTTCCAGGAAATCTCAGGGTAAACTAAAAATATTTTTGATGAAAACATTGAAAAATACCAATTGAGTATATCTGACAGCTTTGGGAGTTACCTAAAGCATTACCCTCTTTGACTGAAAATATTGCCAACATAGGGAATAAGATTTGCCAACATAGTTAAAGATTTCTTTATTTTAAACCAGCTCTCGTTAGCTTCCAGCTGTTGGCATATTTCAGATCCTCTGTTAATTTTTCTCCAAAATTGCTGTGGGAGTTCCCTGTGGTGCTGGGAAATTCGCTAATAGGCCCTTTGTCTTTGAGACGTCAGCCGACGCTGAGATTTACGAAATTATTTTTAAGGTATCGAATGTCCTTAAGAAATATTCTATGTAGTACTGGCAGGGTAAAGCCCAAACGTACCCTAACGTACCAACGTGCCTCACGTACCTAACATAGTGTACAGTTGAAAACTCAAAGTGCCTCAAATATTGAATTTTCTTTGATGCTAAATCAATATTTATCATTTGTTCAGGACGCTTGCCTGGTTCAGGGCAAATTTGAAGTGAGTAAAGTTGATTGGCCAAATGGATCGTGTTTCCAGAAGAGACATTATTTCAATCTTACATAAAAATACACTTTCCCCGAAAGTGCTTAAAATGAGATTTCGTCCTCTTATTCTAAGCTGCATGTCAATCCTGTCGAACTTCAGCCAATTGTTACTGGTTCAATCCTGGACTTAATTCCAAATTTTAAGAAAATCCTTGTTCGGTATCATTCCCACATAAGACCTCCCAAACCTTAAGTTATTAAACCCCAAATCCCAGGTTAACTTTTATCTTTTTTTATAAGTGCTATTCTTACCTTCTTGTCTAAGGTAGCCACCAAAAATTTGATTAATTGGCGATGTTTCTTTACTTCTGGCGTCTAGCCTAAAAATTTATAAATATAAATGAACAATAAAAAATAAATATCAAAAACATACATACAAATTATGAAACAAAACAAACCAACAAAGATGAGCCAAAAGCAAAATACGAAAAAAGCAAGCGCTACTTTTAAGTCCACGCAATCAGATCATGGATGCAGCGAGCAACGATCGCTGCAACCCAGTAAAGAACGAAGTTTAGCCCATAATAACCGAAAATTTAAAAGTGTTTAATGAAAAAAACTACCAAGTGAGAAAAATTGCCATTTGAAGCCAATTTAGGAAGGGTAGCTATGATTTCGACTAAAACTTGTATGAATTTTGAAAAACAGCCCGAAAACCCTAAAAAACGGTGTAGGATTGAGATGGAAACAGCACCATTGAAACAGCCATTTTTGAAATCCCCATACAGGGAAATTACAGCCCCACACCTCGAACAAAAAGAGAAATCAATTTTTTTGCATGGGTATCACTCTGTCCTTTTCCTTCTTAGTTTTTAAAAAAAAAGCATCAAGTAATGAAATCAAATTTTAAAATCACGAATGTGATCATAGTCTGGCATGTGCACAAGAATTTTTCCGAAGGATGGGGGGGGTTAAAAGCAAAAATTATTTGCTATTTGAATATAGGAATATTGGCCGAGAAATCCGGGAAATTTACGATTTTTGTCTACGAGCCCCTCCCCCTACGTATGTCCCTGAATTTAATATGCGATGATAATACGGTTGATAATAATGACAAAGTATTTCATGACCTCGTTTTTCGACTATTACAATACAAGCAGGTAGCGAGAAATAGCCTCTTGTCTACAATTGATGACTTTTTTCTACTTCAATTTCGAATCATGAATAAAATGCTATAGAAAGGAACTATAGCATGTCTCTGGTATGAAATTGACCCCAAACAGCCATTAGGGTAAGAAACTTCAATTATGCAAAATGGTCATACATTGGGTGTCCAGTTGACACTCAATGGGTGTACATATTGGTGTACACTTGTGTCCCTGATCATTCCGAATCTCACGTTCAGATATCTCTTGACGTAAGAGTCTTTTGGCATTCCATTAAGTTAATACAGTTTAGTTTGCAAATATATAGTTCAAACATAGTCAATATTAGTTACATATATATATAGTTAATACAGTAACATATAAAGTGTGTACAGTTAATTTAATTTGTAAGTATATATATTTACTGTAACTGTACTACATACTGTAAGTTCAGTTTTCTGAAGAATGCTCTGATTTCTAACACTTAATGACAATCAGATCAATAATTTCTGTTTTTATTACAATATATTATTTATTATTTTATATTATATTATAAATAATATATTATTTATTTATTATTATTATATTTTATTATTTTATTTAAATATAATAATTCTGTTATTTATACCACGCGCCACCCTTACCCCAAAGTTTCACTGTCTACCCAACCCGATAAGTTCTAATATATTTAAGTCGTATATAATTATGTCTATATTAGACATAATGTGTCTGTATAGATATATATTTCCGTCAAAGGTCCATAATAATTTGGATTTGTCTTCAATTCATTGACTATTTCCAATTAATTGATAATAAGTTGTCAATTCATTTTCAGATAAGTCAGATGATTTCAAATCAAAGGTACTCAGAAAAGAACAAAAAATATTTTTAATAGTATTTTGAAGATTCGCACCTTTCGATTTTCGATCATTGGTGACACATAGATACACAACGGGACAGGCATATATTTTATGTGAATGTTTATTGTAGTATTAATTGATGAATAAACACGAGGTAATTGTAGAATAAATGGATAATACTAATAATGGATAATAATTGGATAATAAGGGATATAATTGGATAATAAAGGATAATAATTGTAGAATAAATAGAATACGGAAAATGGATATTAGCAAAACAGTGCTAAGTTGTTTCTTTTTATTGTTCGTACTAGTTTTTAGTATTAGTATTTTTAGGAAAATAGATTGTAGTTGCTACACCTTGTGTATTGTTAGATCTTAAATTTTTGTTGCTTATAGAACACCACCCTTCGTTTTGTGGGTAATGCGATAAGTGAGGTTGCTTAGGCTTCGATAATTTAGAACTTAAAATAGTATTTGATAAAGTTAATTTCCTTTTAAAACAACAAATCTTTAAGTATCCAGATACTTATTACTATTACTTATTACTATTACTTTTTTGTATAAAACAATTACTTATAAATTACTATTACTTATTAAATTACTATTACTACTGTATAAATTACTATTACTTATTACTAAAATAAAAACCGCCAAAACAAGCCGCACAGAGCCTATTTTTTCCGTCAAATACTTGATGTTTAAAGAAGAGGAGAAAAAACTAAGTAAGCAACCTATTTTGAACTGTTATATTTTCGTTATATTTCCGTCAGAAGTACATAATAATTTGGACCAACCCATTCAGTCAATTTGATAATGACCCCATAAAGCTTGCAAAACCACAAGGCATAATTACGCTCATACTTCAAAATTACAATATTGTACAGAAGTTGGGACCGATATTTCAGTGGATAGGAGGGCTTAGAAGAACGGAAATCAGATAAAGTTTCGAGCTAAAGGTTAATAAGCACCAGATAAGAAATCTTAGGCTCCGTAGAAGGAATCACCAAAGACCTTAAGCAGTCACTCACACCCCATAGCCAGGAAAAAGAAACATAGGGAATTAAATTGGCTGTAGTTTTGGAACAAGTGCTGCCACTTGGCGAGAACCTAGGTTTAAGAGATTGATAAAAAGGAAAAATGATATTTTGGTGAATAGGGACGAGTTCAAAAAGAATAATCCAAATTTCAATGTAAATCTTGATGAGCCAGAAAAAGTTTCAAGCTATTCCCTAAGTAACACCAAACAAGGAGCCTTAGACTCCCTTAAGGAATTACTAAGGCCTTTATGCAGTCGCTCACGCCTCATAGCCGTTAAAATGGAACATAAAAAGGAGTTGAATAAGAAGTCACTAGTACATACTTTAGAAGCAATTAAATTTTCTGCAGTTTGGGAAAGTGTTGCTGTTTGGCAATAGCTTAAGCTTGAACGACCGATAATAGGGGGGAAGGATATTACAGCGTATAGGGGTGATTTCAAAATAAATCTCCCAAATCTCGATGGAAATTGCGATGGCAGCCAGACAAAGCTTCAAGCTAGTCCCTACGAAACACTAGACAAGGAGCCTTAGACTCCCTAGAAGGAACTACTAAGGCCTTTATGCAGTCGCACACGCCTCATAGCCATTAAAATGAAACATAAAAAGGAATTGAATAAGAAGTCACTAGCACTTACTTCAGCAACGATTAAATTTGCTGTAGTTTGGGAAAGTGTTGCTGCTTGGCAATAGTCTAAGCCTGAGGGTTTGATAATAGGGGAAAAGGATATTACTACGTAAAGGGGTGAGTTCAAAAGAAACCTCCCAAATCTCAATGGAAATTGTGATGGCAGTCAGACAAAGTTTCAAGCTAGTCCCTAAGTAACTCCAGACAAGGAGCTTTATTCTCTCTAGATGCTATCACCAAGGCTCTTGTGCAGTCACTCAAGCTCAATAAACATAAAAGACATAAAGAAGACATTAAGGCAGATAAAGAATAGGACAGAGATGTAGAAAAAATGGTAGATAAAGATTAGAGTAGAAGATTAACATAGATCGAGAACTAAACAAAAAATTCATATATAAGATGAAAAAGTGAGGCTTACTTAGTGACATTTAAACTCATGAGGTATGACTTGTCCATCGCTTCAATTAAATACCTCATAAATTCGTGAGCATCTTCTTGACGACCATGCACAAGATGTTTGCATATAGCTAAAGGTGACAGAATAAAAACAATTATAAAATACTTCCAAAATGTCAGGAATAACCCACAATATTTAAGCTCAGTATCACCCATGTAAAAATGAGTTAGTGAGTGTATTTCCTTAAAAAAAACATCAAAAATCTCAGAATTTTCAATAAATACGATGGGATAAAGCCAAAATCATAAGAAATGGCAGATATTTTAAACTGTCAATCCACCTGCACTACTCAACCTATCTTTGTTGTGCCTTCAGATGGAAGATAGACTTCTATGAACAAGTGAAATAACATCATTTTTGTACAATTCTGAAAAAGGATTATGCCAGCTTTGCCTCTCACTAGAGACTACCTATCTTGCCTTTACTCTAATTAGCCATGGCATTCAAGTCTTTCATTATTTCCACTAAGTTGATTTTAAAAGTTCACATAGCTATATTTTTGGCTGATTAGCGCTGCCACTTCATTTTTTTAATTCGTATTCGCATTCGTTTAATGAAATAGCTATCGTAGCACTCAAAAATGAACGCTAAATTAAGCTACTTTTACAACCATAAAATAGTTACTAGTTAAATACAGTTACGAAATCTGATACAACTTTCAATTCACTTGTTAAATGCACTTACGAAATATGGTCCAAAGGAATTTGTGAATCTCTTAAGAAGACTAGAAAGAGAGGGACAGAAGAAGTATAGCAAAACTAAGACTAATAACAACGAAGTAGAAACTAAGCATCGGCACTGTTTCTGTTTTTGAGAAAAACAGAAACAGAAAAAAACAGTTAGAAAAAAAACAGAACAGAAACAGAAACAGGTCAAACAAAAACAGGTGACCTGTTTCTGTAATCTATTCTGTTTTTCGAAAAAACAGAAAACAGCTGTTTTTTTAAAAAAAAACAGCTGTTTTAACAGCTGTTTTTCCTGTTTTTTCCTTACTTCTTCTATTTCTAATAGGAAAGAAAACATCTTTTTGTTAAATCCTTGTAGTCAAGGAGGCACACTCGTGCCTCTATAAAGAGGCGACACACGACAATGTTAAGCGATCTTCGGTTCCAGTGGTCGCAGACGGATGGGGAGGGATGCATTTCGTAGCCCGAGCTCCAACTAAGAAACCTGCAAAATTTCATCCCCCTCCAACTTTTTCTTCATGGGGAAAATCTGGCCGAAAGTTTCGACCTGTCAACCCAAGCCCCCCTTTAACGTTGTCCGATCGGGCTGAAATTCACAAGTTAAGGTCCCCTAGGGCCCAGGAGCTTATCCGCGAAATTTCAGCTTGATCCGATAACTCCTTCCCTGTTTTCCAGAAACCACGCATAGCCACTTAAAATTCATTTACTTTTTTTTCCTAGACGCCTACAGGTCACATCCGACATCGGATCTGGGTGTACGAAGACTCATTCGATGCGGAATTCTCCGAGTAAGTGCCCATGAAAGTTTCGTAGGAAAATCTTAACCCCCCGAAAGTTTCGACCCTCCAACCCCCCACCCCCCCCACCCCTTTTAACGTTGTCCGATCGGGCTGAAATTCACAAGTTAAGGTCCCCTACGGCCCAGGAGCTTATCCGTGAAATTTCAGCTTGATCCGATAACTCCTTCCCTGTTTTCCAGAAACCATCCATTAGCTATTTAATTAACGGATTTCTCTCCATAAGAGCCCATGTTAATTTGAAATTTTTAAAAGCTATTGAGAAGTTATATTTACACACATGCAAGTTATTAGCTCAGTTGGTAGAGCGTGAGACTTTTAATCCTCGGGTCAAGGGTTCAAGTCCCTTACGGGCGGTTTTTTTTCACAACATCAAAAAAATTTTGATAACACCTGGACAGCTTATCATTTGAGAGATAACAGAATATTAGCTTCTTATGAGCAAAAGAAACATTTCGGTCATTCTATCTATTTTTTTTCTATTTTATACAATGATTTAAAAGCGGGGGGGGGGGGGTTCCTCTCCTAATTCCTGTACGAGGAGTACAGGAATTATTAAATTACATCCACCATGGATTGTAGAAAAACGTACAGAATTAATATGAAAAAAAAATTAAACCTGTGCAAAAGAGTCTTTAAAAGCGGGGGGTTTGCCTCTCCTAATAGTCTTCTTATAGTCCTAATAGTCTAATAGTCCCATGTTAATTTTTGAAATTCTTAAAAGTTACGAATATCAACATTCAAGTACATCAAAATAATCAGCTCGGCACGGCGAGAATGACTGCAAGCATCATAAAAATCCAGCTCCATTCCAGAAAAAATTTTGATAACACCTGGACAGCTTATCATTTGAGAGATAACAGAATATTAGCTTCTTATGAGCAAAAGAAACATTTCGGTCATTCAATCTATTTTTTTTCTATTTTGTACAATGATTTAAAAGCGGGGGGGGCGGCAGCCACCCAAGTTCCTCTCCTAATTCCTGTACGAGGAGTACAGGAATTAGTAAATTATATCCACCATGGATTGTAGAAAAACGTACAGAAATAATATGAAAAAAACTTCGTTTTCTTAAAGAGTTAAAGAGGCTGCGTCCCAAAGTCGAACCTTAAAACGTACAGGAATTAGAAGAGGCAGTTGGGGGGCTGCCGCCCCCTAAACCCCCAGCTTTTAAAGACTCTTTTGTACAGGTTTTTTGTTTTTTTGCTAACCCCCAGCTCTTGGCTTCGGAAAGGCCCTATTTTAATAAACAAAAAATTGAAATGAATGAATAATGGAATAACTTCGAAAAATGTTAAACACAAGAGGACAGGAGAACCATTGCGCCGAAACTAGTAATTAGTAACAATGAAGTCCCCCCCAAAAAAAAACCTGTACAAAAGAGTCTTTAAAAGCTGGGGGTTTGGGGGGCGGCAGCCCCCCAACTGCCTCTTCTAATTCCTGTACGTTTTAAGGTTCGACTTTGGGACGCAGCCTCTTTAACTCTTTAAGAAAACGAAGTTTTTTTCATATTATCACATACAAAAGATGAGCAACTTCGTGTAATTCAACACACTAGCGTATTTTTAGGGGGGGGGGGGAAATTTGTCATAAAATGTGTCCAATCGGGTGATACCAACGCTATATTCCTTTCAAGCTTAAATGTCATTTATAATTGACAATTTACCCTAGTTGCTCTTAGACCGTTGCTTTAGCGGTAAACCATTGCTCAAAGCATATACCAACACTATATTCACCGCTTAAAGCACGGATGCTTTCAAGCCGAGGCTACTTAGACCGCTGCTTGCTAATATATACCAGACAGACACAGAGTCATCCCATCTAGCTTATGTTCACCGCTTAAGTTAGAGGTTATTTAAACCGTCGCTTTAGCGGTAACCCATTGCTCTAAGCAAATACCAACGCTCTATAACGCTCTATGGTTAGACCATTGCTCAAGTGGTAATTACCCTCCGCTACACACATACCAAGGTGTCTAGGTTCACCGCTTAAAGCACGGATGCTTTCAAGCCGAGGCTACTTAGACCGCTGCTTGCTAATATATACCAGACAGACACAGAGTCATCCCATCTAGCTTATGTCCACCGCTTAAGTTAGAGGTTATTTAAACCGTCGCTATAGCGGTAACCCATTGCTCTAAGCAAATACCAACGCTCTATAACGCTCTATGGTTAGACCATTGCTCAAGTGGTAATTACCCTCCGCTACACACATACCAAGGTGTCTAGGTTCACCGCTTAAAGTACGGATGCCTTCAAGCCGTGGCTTGTTGGACCGCTGTTCTAGCGGTAACCCATTGCTCTAAGTAAATACCAACGCTATATTCCTCTTTTATATGGGATTTCATTGAGCCAATGTTTGCCGTTTAAAGCACGAATCCTTAAAGCCGTCAATGGTTAGACCGTTGCTCAAGCGGTAATAGCTATCCGCTACACATATACCAACAGTAGAGACATTGTCATATGGGGTTCCCATCTAGCCCATGTCCACTGTATAGCATTCAAGCTTCTCTCTCTTTCTCTATCTCTCTCTTTCGCTCAGATTTACCCCGGCGTGAATTAGCATGAGAGGTTGACTCTAGTTGAGCATTGTGGAGTGACATGCATGACAGGAAAATTTTCAAGTAGTCAACCCGTAGTCAACGGGTTGACTCTATTTCGGCATTGTCAAGGGACATGCATGCACGGAGAGGTGTAGCATAAATGGGAGACAGTCACAACGGCAATCAAAGGGGTAAAATTAACCTTGACTGGGTTGCCCACTTAATTGGACAATCTGTCTTAGCTTTTTTCTACAATTGGCCATGACTTTGACTTTTCCCACAACTATTCCCTTTTTGTTTAAATTCAAAAATCAACGGTATCATGGTATCATGCCCGCTAGATATGCGTTTCGGGACGGTAGGTACGGGTAGGTATCATGCGTTTCGGTATCATGCCCGCTAGATAGCGCGGCATTTGGAAAAAAAACAGAAAAAAAAAAACAGATAAAAAAAAAACAGAAACGGAAAAAAACAGATGAAAAAAAAAAACAGAACAGAAACAGAAACAGGTAAAACAAAAACAGGTAGCCTGTTTCTGTTTTCTGTTCTGTTTTTTGTAAAAACAGAAACAGAAACAGGCAGAAACAGGCAAGAAAAAACAGAAACAGAAACAGAAAACAGAAACAGTGCCGATGCATAGTAGAAACAGAAAAGAAGACTAAAGCAAAATGAAAAACTACACTATTTTACTACTACGCCGTCCCAGATCCTCAGCAGTTCTACCTGTGGCCTCCACTTTTCACCTACTCAATTTATGTTTTAATGCTTTTTCCAATTTCCTTACATTTGTTTTTAGTTGAATCTGTTCAATCGCACAAATGATTCTTGTACTTTCTAGTAATACCTAGGAAGTAATACTACTTCTAGTAATAAGTTGCATTGTACATATTGTTATATAAGCTGTATAATTGTTATACAAGCAAATTGTTTGTCTTTTCTTTGAAAATTGATAAATTAGTATGCTATTGACCCACCCGCGCCCTACCGAAACTAAATTACGCGTAAGCGTTATTAGAATTTATTCTGCTATTAGCATCAAAACAGCTAATTAAAAATATATAGAAAGCCTTAGCTTACTTGAAATAGTGACGGGATTCCATATAATCAGAAGAATAATGACTCAATAAAATTGCGCAGCCATGGCTCTGAGCCAGGTCTGAGCCTGAGAGCCATGGCTCTCAAGTCTTTCACTATTTCCACCGAGTTGACTTTGTAAGTCCACATAGCTAAATTTTTGGCTGATTTAATCAGTGTTGCCAGTTAATTTTTTTAATTACTTAGAACACCAAAAAGCGAGGGAAAGAAGAAGTATAACAAAACTAAGACTAAAACAACGAAAGAAAACTAAAGCAAAATAAAAAAGTACACTATTTTACTAGTACGCCGTCTAGCTGCACATCCTAGATCCTCAGCAGTTCTATCTATGGCCTCCACTTTTCACCTACTCAATTTATGTTTTAATGCTTTTTCCAATTTCCTTACATTTGTTTTTAGTTCAATCTGTTCAATTACTCAAATGATTCTTGCACCAGCCCCTCCTCCTCTCTACCAAAAATAAGAATTTTAACTAATATTCCAACGCTCAAGTATAGATACAATTCGTGGGACTTGACTAGGCAACCTCAAAAGTGAATTCTAATATTTAAGTTTAACTGCCTCAGATACATTCTGTCAGCAACTGCAAATGAACTACTAGGAAGAAGGCTTAGTCATCTTTCCATAAATTGGGAGATGATGCCTGAGGACTCAAAAAGTGCATTTTTTGCTCACATTTTCTCAACCTTCATGAGCGCTCAGATATATAAATAAGGGTATTTCAGAGGGAAGAGAGGGGGCTATCTTTAACCTTTCAACATTGTTGGTACAAAAACGAGGCAAAGAGTTTGGAACTTGAATAAAAAGCAGTTTTTACATCAATTTAAAAACCAGCAGGAAATTTTAAATTTCTATCTCTCTTAAATTAACCCTATAAATAGTTCTTAGAAAATATTTCCTTTACTTTTGTTTTTCCAGGAAGTAAACACCCATTATTTAACTCATTTAGGGTATAAAACCCTGATTTGAAGTTCTAGTATCGTAGCTTTTTTTCTTTATTGTGCCAGTAGCTGCATATGTTGTTCTTAGATATGTTGTGCTTAGATACGCTGTTCTTAGATATGTTGTGGTTAGATGTGTTGTTGTTAGATACGTTGTGCTACACATGTTGTTCTTAGATATGTTGTGCTACATATGTTGTGCTTAGATACGCTGTTCTTAGATATGTTGTGGTTAGATGTGTTGTTGTTAGATACGTTGTGCTACATATGTTGTTCTTAGATATGTTGTGCTACATATGTCGTGCTTATTTACGTACTTACAACCTCAGTTTACTTATATATTTATATATATTTTTTGTTTATTTATTTTTTTGTTTATTTATTATGTATATATATTTTTGTTTGAAAATAAAACTGACATTTACCGATCCATCTTTACAAAATGTCAATTTCATGAACTGAGCATTTATGCATATTCTTTGCTAAGCTTCTTACTGTTAAGTCGCCGATCATCATATGATAGATTTATGGTACCAGCCGATTTGACACAAAAATCTTCTCAGACATCATCAAAATAATCTCATCTAATAACCCTTACAGTCGTGCGAACAAGTCCATTTACAAGCAAATGGAAAAGCGCACCATTATAGTATGACAAACCACAAACTTTTTTTATAACTGCCTTTTTTAAGGTACAGCCTTTTCTTAACCACTATTTTTTTGAACACCCATATATATATACATATATATATATATACATATATATATATATATATATATATATATATATATATATATATATATATATATATATATATATATATATATATATATATATATATATATATATATATATATATATATATATATATATATATATATATATATATATATATATATATATATATATATGTTAATCAATAGAATATTCTTCTTCTTCCTCACTACCCGCCCCCTCCTGAGTTAAAAAATTACTCTTTTGAATAATTTCTGTGAAAAGAACATGTAATTTATGTAATTTTTGGCATTTTCATTACAAAGACAAACGAAAAACAAAAACTGACCCCCCCCCCCCGCACTTTTCTTTTCCATTAGAATGGGCCCTCTCTCGAGGTTTTAGGCCCAATGGGTCGATAAGATCACCCATAGAAAAAAAAAAACAAAGAAACAAATTAACACGCATCTTTCATGATCTTTCTTCTGGCAAAAAAAAGAAACAAGATCTTTCTTCTGGCAAAAATTACGAAATTCCACACACTCTCCCTGGGCTTTCAAAAAATAATCATGGGCTTTCAAAAATAATCTTTCAAATAACGGTGAAAATTATTCTCTCCATAACAGTCTATAATTTTCTAGTAATCTGTCTCGTCTTTCAGTACTAAATTGAAAGGCTAAAACCTCTTTACTCTTATTTTCGCAAAAAAAGAAGAAAAAACAACATTGGCCACCTCCCTATTGATTTTGGAAAATATTTTTGAGGTTTTGATAACTTATTCTGTAATCGGCTTTAATTTTTTTTCTTTAAGTCTTAGTAATAAAGAAACTAAATTTTAGTAGAGAAACTATCAACTTCTTGAAGCTGATGGTTCACAAAGATAAGTCGATACATATTGTTTCAATATATGTCGTTAGCGGAGTGAATCATTATTTATCAGCCTAACTTTTCACACCATCAACTTTAAGAATAGATATAGATATTAAAATAGTTTCAATAATATAATAATAAATATAATAATCCTTCTAATTGATATAATAATGTTAGAATAGATGATGCTTACCGTTGAGTCGTCGATAGACACATGTTGGTTTTATGGCACCACCTGATTTGTCATGACTAGTTTTTAGCGTCATTTCAACAGCACATAGCACGCATTGGGGAGCGCCGTCTGAGCCTAATAATAGTTAAATTATGCATTAAAAAAGTAAAATTAAACAATATTTTCACAAAATGCTAAAGAAATATTAAAAAGACCAAAGAAATATAATTGAAGCAAGAAAGGACAAAAAAGGGCAAACAAAAGCACAAACAAGAATCAAAAAATATAGAGAAAAAATCAGAAAGAAGAAAGAACAGGAATGGAGAAAAAAATTAAAATGGGCAAACAAACGCAGAAACTCGAAAGAACGAGAATAGGCAAAGCAAAGCAAAAACAAGAAAAAACAAAATCAGAAACAAGAAAGAACAAGAATGGACAAACAAAAGAAAAAAATGGACAAAAGAAAGCAAACAAAAGCAGAATCTAAAAAGAACGAGAATGGGCAAACGAAAGCAACAACAAGACAAGAGTTATGAGCTCATATGGCACTTGTGACGAGGTCAGAAGAGCTAAGAGCTCATATGGCATGAGCTCTAGGAAAATTCTAAGAATTCAATAGATTAATTTTAAAGGAAAATCAGAGGTTTAATGCCGGTCGAGATTTAAAATAAGAGCTCTGAGACACGAGGTCCTTCTAGATATCAAAATTCATTAAGATCTGATCACCAACTTGCAAGTTAAAAATACCTTATTTTTTCTAATTTTTTCTCTCCCTTCAGCCCCCCCCCCCAGATGGTCAAATCGGGGAAAACGACTTTATCAAGTCAATTTGTGCAGGTCCCTGATACGCCTACCAATTTTCATCGTCCTAGCACAAAATATCTCACGAACGGTCACCCGTTCTTGTTAAAAATGCCTAAATTTATCTGATTTTTCCGAACTAACACCCCCTCCGACTCCCCCAAAGAGAGCGGATTCAGTCTGGTTATGTCAATCATGTATCTAGGACTTGTGCTTATTTTTCCCACCAAGTTTCATCCCGATCCCTCCACTCTAAGCGTTTTCCAAGATTTTAGATTTCCCCAACCAACGCACCCTAATCCCACCGGATCCGATCGGGGTTTAAAATAAGAGCTCTGAGACACGATATCCTTCTAAGTATCAGATTTCATTAAGATCCGGTCATCCGTTCGCAAGCTAAAAATACCTAATTGTTTTAATTTTTCCAAATTAACCGTCCCCCCCACTCACCCCAGAAGGACGAATAGAGAAAACGACTATTTCTATTTTAATCTAGTCTGATCCCAGATACACCTGCCAAGTTTCATCGTCCAAGCTTATCTTGATGTGCCTAAACTAGCAAAACCGGGACCGACAGACCGACAGAATTTGTGATCGCTATATGTCATTTGGTAAATACCACCAAATGCCATAAAAAAACGAAAATGGGTAAAAAAAAATTAGAAACAAGAAAGAACAAGAATGGGCAAACAAAAGCAGGAACGAATACAAACAAAGATGGGCAAACGAAGAGAAACAAGAAAGAACAAGAATGGGCAAACACAAGCAAAAACGCGAACAAACAAAAATGGCTAAACAAGCAGAAATAGGAAAGAACAAGAATGGGCAAATGAAAGCAAAAACAAGAAAAAACAAAAATGGACAAACAAAATCAGAAGAAAAAAGAACAAGAATGGGCAAATAAAAGCAAAAACGCGAACAAACAAAAATGGGTAAACAAGCAGAAACAAGAAAGAACGAGAGTGGGCAAACAAAAGAAAAACAAGCAAACAAAAGCAGAAACTAGAAAGAACAAGGATGAGCAAAGGAAAGCAAAAACAAGAAAAAACAAAACGGTCAAGCAAATTCAGAAACAAGAAAGAAAACGAATGGTCAAACAAAAGAAAAAATGGACAAAATGAGCAAATAAAAGCATAAACTAGAAAGAAGAAAAATGGCCAAACAAGAGTAAGAACTAGAAATAACAAAACTGGACAAACAAAATCAGAAACAATAAAGAACAAGAATTTCTATTCTGCAAACCTACTGATATTCATTGCTGTCGCAGAAATTGCACAAATGGATTCTAAGTCGCAAATATGTATTATAATAAATAAGGAAAATAAACGAATAAAATGATTTTATAAAAAAATTAATAAAATTAGAGTATTGTCAAGTTTCACGTTCATGTTTTCAAGTCACAATGTCATTTTTTTTTATCGAATGTTTCAAAATGTTAAGATTATGGTTTCAAGTTTTAGGGTAAACAGACATACTTGCTGGAGGGGGAGTGGGCACTTAAAGGGAGCACTTGTAGTGGTTATTGTACAGTTTTCACTTACTGCTTTCTAACTTGGTCAAAAAGAATACAATGAAATCCCGACACTTGCAGAGATATACATGTAAAATAGTAAATCTGCAATACTCAAACATTTCTTTTATCAAAGAGTATACAGAATTTCTTGCAAGTTTTTCGGCAATATTCAGGATGATTTGTCACACAAGCCTTCTCGGGGAGGGGGGGTTGTCAATGAGAGTGAATCCAGTAAACTAAAACAAACTGGTTCAGGACCCAGTATACTAAAATGTATACAAAAGCAAATTACAAAGTTAGCCTTTTTAAATAAAATTAAAATAAAATATGTGCAACTGAAATTAAAAAGGAGGACCTATATATTTAAGTTTGACATTTGTACACTTAAATGGAGTTATTTTGCTTTTTTGGCATCCATTCAGTGATTTAATTATTAAGCTTTGAAAACTATGAGAAACTTGAAAATTATATTAAGTAGTCTCCAAATAAAAAATATATTAGTTTTTCTCTAGTTAACTTACTCTTAACTACAACTCATTTTTGCGTACTACTAAGTATACTTTAACAGGATTTTGAATAGCACTTTTACTTAAAAAAAAAGAATTCTTATAGTCCGATCTACTCATTTCAGTAATTCAAAATTCCAAAGGCCTATTGACTTTCACTGAATTAATAATGCCCGAGGAAAAACTAGATTGAACTTCATTTCTATTTCAGCAAACTCGGGCTTTTCAGTCAAGACTATATGGCCCTTTTCCTTTTGACTCCCTCTCTGAGTTGAAATAAGCTACTCCAATGTTATCTTGAATCTGCTTAGATATCTTGCAGTAAATCTTTTGATTCTAGAAGTTGAAATATCAGAGGACATACATTGAGTTCTGTGCTCTGGGTGCAGGTATGGTCAGCTAGACTTAGCTGATAGTGAGATTTTGTGGTGTTTGAAGCACTTTAACAGTTTGAATGCAAGGTCTACTGCGCAGACGTCAGCATATTGTATTCAAATAGGCAATGGTCAATTGTTTCACTTTTATATATTGCAATGTCTGCAAAGAAGGGATGAGGGAATTGAATCACTTGAATTAGAAAACTGATACTAAAACGCCTGAAAATTTAGCCCATTTGAGCCATCTAAATATTAGATGGCTCAAATGGTAAATGACTCGATAAATTTTAGAAAAGTGCTTATTTGGGAAGAAAGATAAATTTGGTTTATTCTTATTTAACATTACCTCTGATAATCTCCAGCGATAAATGTCTAACAGGGATTGGTCTCCTGGTTGGCTAGTTAATATTTACAGCAATTTTTTTGCAACCTGATTTGCAACCAATTTTTTTTTTTATACCTGAGTGGCTTGGAACATAGTGAAGTTATGTTCTCATGCCTCTTGAAGCAAGAATATCACTAATACTAAGACAATGTAATGTATCTATATCCATCTTATACTGAGAAGTTAAATACAGCATCTCTGGGCTTGACAAAGAGTGATGACAATTGACAATGTAATGTGTCTATGTCCATCTTATACTGAGAAGCTGAATACAGCATCTCTGGGCTTGACAAAGAGTAATGACAATGACAATTGACAATGTGATGTGTCTATATCCATCTTATACTGAGAAGCTGAGTACAGCTTGACAAAGAGTCAGAATAAACTATAATATTTTGTAAATTGGAAATCAAAGGTTAATTCCAATATCCAGGAATGGGAGAAAAGCTCCACTCGCCACCTTCTCATTCATTTTGGACCCGTCACCAAAAATTGAGAAATGATTAACATACGTAATTGTATTAAATTCAGAAATTTTTTTGTGGATGAAAGCAATGGGGGTAAGTTATTTAGTCCACGTTGAGAAATTAGTGTTTATTATGGGGATTGACCAGCTCCATGGAGGGGGAATTTACGTGCAATAGACTTTGCTGGAACTGGGAGTTTCTTCTGGGCACTGGCAAATTCATTTGCAATGACTCTATACATGGATGGATTTCTTAACCAATTATTCATGGTATGCGAGCTATTAGCTTCAATTTTTGTCAGATAACTTAGGAAAAGAAATCTTCGTCTTTCATTTATTGTTGATAATCCACTCTCAGTAAGCAAAAACTTAGTACTTGTTGCTTTCCTAAGACCAAATGTGAGGCGGATTATATAATTTTGTGTTGTTTCAATTTTTTGCTTCTGGGTCTTGACACAAGTACCATAGACAATGAGCCCGTAATAAATATGGGGTATTATATGTGATTTATAAAATTGGAGTAAAGTTTTCTCATTACAACCCCAGGGCGTGGATAGTACGCTTTTTATTATTCTGATTTTCTTATAGCATTTTTTTGGCTGTATTTGTGATGTGAAGGTGAAAATTAATTTTTGGTCAAGTAATTTATTTGATTATCTTCTGGAATGATTATACCATTTAGTGTTAGTTTTGCATTAACATTTTTTTTCGCTTATGGTTGAATTGGATGGTTTTTGACTTGGTAGGTGCAATGGGTAAATCAGATTTTTGAGAAAAATTTTCAAATTGGAAAAGTGACTATTACAACTTTGAATGTGCAGTCTAAAGGTGTGGCGTGTTGCCCATAATACCAGATCATCAGCATATTGTAAATTGGTGTGTGGGAGGCTCAAGTCCCAGAGAAACTGAGAGAAGATGAGGTAGCTCAAGACTGCACCCTATGAAAGAACTTTGGTTACTGTAGTTTTGGGTGAGGAGGTTGAACCTACATAAACAATGAAACTTCAATTTTCAATGAAAGATTTTACGAAGGATGCTAGCTTTGGGGGTAATCCAGGATTTGCAAGTTCAAGTTCATGCAATCCAAGTTCACCTTGTCAAATGCCCTTTCAAAATCGAGGAATGCAGCAACTAGTACATTATTTTTAGATAGAGATTCATGCATGCCATTTTTTAACAGGATAAAAGCATCTGTTGAGGAGTGGTGTATCCTGAAACCAGTTTGAGTATGAGGTATTATATTATTCTTCTCAATGAACCAAAGGAGCGGATTGTAAATCATTTTCTCCATTACTTTTCCTAGCACAGAAGTAATCCTTATACGCCTGTAAGACTCAGGGTCATATTTGGGTTTATTTTTCCTTAGGATTGGTAGGAGGGACGAACATTTTCAAACATTGGGGAACGTGGAAGTAGCTCATGCATAATTATATCAAGTTAGGAGTTCCTGTTTATAAGAAGGGGTGAGATTCTTTATCCATGTAGGGGGTATGTTAGTGTAGCTTCTACTAGCCTTATTGCTAATTTATTGTATTGCATTATTGAGTTCACGAATTTTGAACTGGGGTGGTATTACTGTTTTTATTTGATGTTAGCTCATTAGAGAAAAGAGTTGCAAATAACTTTGCCTTTTCATTACCATTAGCATAATGAGTATTATTACATAATAACTCATACTGGAGTGGGTTGGGAGATATTTTTTCCCACAGATGTGGCTTATGAGTTTATGTATGAGTGGCTCACGCGTTTCTCTGGATAGATTGCAAATTTATTCCAGTAATATATTTAGCATTTATTAAAGCCTTCTTGAGGATAGTCTCAGCTTGTAATTTATTTAATTACGTAACAGGAGAGAGTTTTTTAGATACGTTCTCGTTGCTGCCTTTTTTGTTCTACATTTATTTTGGCACTCATTTTCCCACCATGCTTTAGGAGTTTGTTTAGGGATTATTTTCCTAGTTGTTATCTTGGGGATAGCATGATTAACTGTATTTGTTGGTATGGTTGCTAAAACTTCAGCATGTGTGTCAGCTGCTATAGTTGAAATATATCCCCGGGTGAGACTTATAATTTCATCACAAAGCTTATTCGAACATGGTCCGATTTGCTTTAGTTTTAATATATTTGGGGTATGTGGCTGAATTTTAGTGGGTTCATTTAGTGGGTTCATTTATTGAAGAAACTATGGCAAAGTGATCCGTGCAAAGGTTATCAATTTTATTTATATAAATTTTATTAAAAATATTTATTGACACACTTTGTAGGTCAACAGTGGAGATTAACAATTTTTGGGTTAAAATATGTATTTAAATTTGGAGGGGTAGCAATTGCTAATTCAGTATTATCCGAGATCAAACTTTCAATAAACTTTCTAAAATATAGAGATTAAGTGGATATCTTCTTCTTCTTCTCCAGAGGGAACAAAATATTAAATGGAGAAGCCCACGTTCGTATATATTATTTTGGCAAAAGATCATAAAAAGAAACTGGACCTGGCTGGTTTGGTGAAAATGAGAAATTCCGGTCAGAATGATAAATTTAATTGCTTGTGGGATCCATTGGTATTTTCATTTTTTTTAAGGATCATAAAATTGTGTCTCTTAGACAAGCTAGTTTAGCCAATACTAGCCTAATGGACCCAGAAAAGCTTTGCTAGTCTAAATAGAGTAGGGCCAAGACATATTAGATCGGATCATTGTAATTAATATGTGCGTTCAAAATATTGTATTTATTTTATTATAAATAAAATGTTTATATTATGTTTATGTTTATAAATGTATAATATAATGTTTATATTACATTATAAACCTTATCGAAAAAAAAATTGCATTCAAGATTTAAAAGACTCCAAATTACAACCAATTACGAAAGTCTTCATTGGAGTGATTCCGCCTCAAAATTAAACAGGGTAAAAATGACAAAATAATCGCCTCTGATAGGCCGAATTCACGTTTCTATAGCTAATTTGGGATATTAAAAAAAGGAGAAAAGTCAACTCTTTGGCAACACCCTATAATTGTTCTTTTTTTTACCATCCAATTTACAAATATCAGTACATGGAGAGGCACCTAAAGGATGAAATTTAAATAATGTTTTTAAGCCGAGAGTATTACCAAAAAACTGCCATTTTCAAAAATCATAATTCATTTATATGTTCAGAAAATAGTATGTTCAGTCCGTTCAACAGAACGAATTCATTCGTAAACTAAGAAAATCATATTTCATTTGCATGCTCAGAAGACCGTAGCTCGTTTATACATTCATAAAATAATAATAAATTTATACATTTAGAAAATTTCAATTTGTTTCTAGGCTCAGACAATCGCTATTTATTCATATGTTTATGATATTATACCACAGTACCATAGATCTTATCAAAACTTTCAAATCTGTTTTTAGACTTTTCATGTTCTAAATTTAACAGTTTTATTAAATTTTCAGTCATTACAGACAGTGATTAGTTTCTACATATTTTGAATATCAATTTGCTAATAAGTAACCACGTAGGCTTATTGATCATCAAAAATGAATTTCACAAAGAAACTGTAACGTTTATCACTGAATTGTAACTTAGCATTAAGCAACTTTACCTCAAGCAACTTAAAAAAAAGAACATAATTATAGCAACGTAGCTACATTAAGCAACTTAAAAAAGAAAGGAAAAAAATTCTTTCATTTATATTATGCGCATTCTCATATCTTATGTGGGTCTAGAGTCACAGGTGGTGTTAAAAAAAGAAAAATCAATTTAGGAACGTGTAATCACTTAATTGTACACCCTCATTCAAGCACAGATTTGCTGTTTAGTCAACAGAGAATGGAATTATTAGCGTTTTCGATATTTTTTTTTTTCTATTGATAAAATCATAAGTACCAAGGACAATGAAAATTGAATTTGATGGCTGGGGTTGGTTGGCTGGGGTATGGGGTTGGTTATAACCTCATATATCTTCAAAAATCTACATAATAGATGGGACCTCAATTTTCTAAGGAAAAGACCTCCATATGCAGTTATATAGTTTTTGGTAGTAGCAAGTGGCAAATTAAAAAAAGGATCTAAAAATCAGCAAAAAATAACCAATTCCAGCAAACAAGTGGGACCTCAGTTTTTTATGAAAAAGACCTCCATATGCAACTGTACAATTTTTGGTAGTAGCAAGTGGCAAATTAAAAAAATGATCTAAAAATCAGCAAAAATAACCAATTCCAGCAAAAAATGAAACCTCAATTTTTTATGAAAAAGACCTCCATATGCAATTATGCGGTTTTTGGTAGTAGCAAGCGCCGAATTAAAAAAAAAAACAAGGATCTAAAAATCAGCAAAAATTAACCAATGAAGGTTTTGAGAGTCATTAGCTTGTTAATTTTCGAATTCTTATAGACCACAAGCGATGAGACGTTTTGGCTGATTAGTTCCATTTATTGTTTTTTACGACTTGATGTGGCAACACTGACAAATCTGACAGTGCCCTAATAATTTCAAAGTTTTCAAACAACCAAATGAAAAATCTTAAAAAGCTAGAGTTTCAGGCATGAACAAACCTAAAATGGTGACAGGGAGCAAAAAAAGGTTTATTTTGAGGTTCTTGGTAGTTTAAATTCCTTTGTTCTTAATTATCTACAAGAAGTTTACTGAAAACACAAAATCTATGCGTCATAGAGAAAAAAAGATAAAAAACTCACCTCTTTGACTGCACCTTGTTCTATGTTTCTTTTCATTGAGTATCCAGTTTACAAATGATGGAACATGGAAAAGAGCCTGAAGGGTGGAATTTAAATAGCATGTATTCCCCATATTGATCATTCCTGCTCCAACCGGTATATTTCTTTTCCACCCAAGCTCAATATCAGTCCAGTTATGCAAAGTTACATTTGGAGGGGGCAAACTTCCTTTTGTTACACCTGTATTATAATAACAAATTATAAGGATTGCTGTGTACACTTTTTAGAAGAAATTTAAACCATTCTACTATAACTCTCCTATTCAACAAAGCATAAATTAAAATTTCCCAAAAGAACAAAATTAATGGTGATTTAATCTTTTTTATTTTTAGTTTTTGGCTAATTTTGTTAAACTAGAAGCTTGAAAAGATTATCAACATTCTTTTTAAATATTTTCCTTATTTTCAATAAATAAAATGTTCCTATTCCAGAGACCAATAATTAAAATTTCTAGAACTCATAATATGATTGATGGAACAGCTTTTTTCCTTTTTAATTTAAGGTTCATTTTGTTAAACTTGAAAGTTCAAGTGTTTTAGAAGTTATTATGTTTTTCACTTTTTTTGCAATTCACGTTAATTAAGATCATATAAACATAACATGTCAATAAATGCAAAAAGATAAAGTAAAAAAATCCCCTAAGTCCTAATTAGAAGCAGTATTGGAAAAATCATCATAAATAAATAATATTACCATTTAATTAAGTTACCTCAAAGTAGGTATTATAAGTGAAGCAATGCTAAAAAAGGCTGCTGAAAACCATAATTAAGGTCATTTGATATTTAAAAGAATTACCGTACCTTGTCCATTACAAGCTTTTTTAGTTAGTGTGGCCAAACTATTCAGAATTAATTGGGGGGTTTTGCCATAACCTGCATAGTTTATATGCAGGGGCTATAAGCTTATATGCTAGCTTATAGCCGGGTATCTTAGAAAAAACTATTTAACTTCTCCAGTTATGTGCTAGAGATATAGATAATCGGATTTAATGAGACTTGTCATATATATATTGTATATATGAGACTTCAAGGAGCTCTTATAATCTACGCAATAAAGACCACCTACTATTACCTTAAACTAAGACTGTCAGATCAGATTTTAGTCCCCGAATAGCATGTAGTAAAGTATGGAACGGTCTCCCTGATAATATCCGTAGCATTCATTCGTTTGATACCTTTAAAACCCAACTAAAAATATTTTTGGTTGATAAATATAATGAAGAATAAATTTATTTTTGAATTGGTTTGATTTAATATTGTTATTTGTTTAATAGTATGATGAATAATGAGGGTAGGGCGACATCCCTAGATGCTAGGCTTGAGCACGTTTATTTATTTAATTTTAATTCTTGTGGTTTTGTGTTGGTGGGAGATGGTGTGGACTTGGATTTCGAGGACGAAGTGGTAAGTAAAAATAACACAAAGTTATTTAATTGGATTTCTTGTTTTTTTAAGAAGAGACTCTTTATTTGGTATTTATTTTTGTTTTAACCCCTATGTAACGGGCCATGGAGCCTTGTAGGGGTAGAGAGTTATTGTTGTCCATTTATTTTTGATGTTAATAAACTGAACTGAACTTGTATCCTTAGAGAACGTAAATTTAGTTTATTTTATTGAACGGAAGTGAATTTTGTTTTTTAAACTTCAGGTAAGGGTAGTCCCTAAATTTTCTTGTATACCTGATTAAAAAAACATTAGAAATCAAAACAAAAGAAGCTTTTGATGTTTCCTATTGGGCTGACTGCCTTGATTGATATCTCTGGGGACACACACTATTTATGCTGTACATATATTGATTAGATAGCATTGCGCTTAACAATTAGGAAGAAATTCTCGTTTACTTGGTTTAGAATAGCATTTCAAACTGTTGACACATCTAAAAACCCCTGTCAATTTATATCAAAATTACTTTTAAAAACATTTGCAGCAAATTATTTGACTAGTCCATTTAAAAAAGGTACTTTCAAATGCAAACAAAAAATTAAAAGTAGAAAGCTTCAAAAAAAAACATAATTAGTTCAACAAAATTAAACTGTAAGATAGAAAAAGGAACAGAATCATTTCTTAGGTGAATAATATTAAAAAAAAACATTTTTTCAACTACAACCACAGAACAACATTAAAACATCAAATGAAATAATTTACCCCACATATGAGGAGGGCTGCACCCTACCGCTTCATTGTTCTGTTATAAATCCGTAGAAAATAAAATCAAACTTTAGCATAAGGAGCAAAGGGTAGAAAGGGGGTAACTACCCTCATTTTCCGTTTGTTTTAAGTTTTAATACTACTCCTACTTTCAGTTGTAAAAAACTGGCTTTTCTATTTAATTTTTGATTGTTTTTCAAATCATACAGAAAAATGCCCCTTTCGAAAGTAAAACAGTTCAAAATAGGGATAATACCATTTTATTGACAGTGAATAGATATAAAATTATTTAACTGGATATTTCGAACACATATACAGTGTTCGAAATATGATGAACACCGTATATGTGTTCGAAATATCCAGGTAAATAATTTTATATCTATTCACTGTCAATAAAAAGGTATCATCCCTATTTTGAACTGTTTTACTTTCGTCATGGAAAGGCAGTGTGATCTTCGAAGTTATCAATGCCCCTTTCCACTCTGTTGACCCCCCCCCCAACAAATCCATATATTTCCCAATAGAAAAAAATGCTATATACAAACAATAGTCAAATTGTATAACTTACAGCCCTTTCCACAGGGGCTATGGAGGGTCATGTCATCCCCAGATGCAGTGTTACTGAACCTTTTGCTGTATCAAATGGCAATCAAAGAATTTAGTTGAATGTCTTTGGAGAAAATTCAAAAATCCACATTTTGGTGGCTAGGAACTTGAAACCCCTACAGTAGAGTTTTCTGGTATGCTGAATCTGATGGTGTTTCATTGAGATAGCTTGGCATTTTGGTGTTTTACTACCGTTCTTGAAAATCAGGCAAATTTTTTCAGGCTTATAGCTTTTGATGGGTAATTTTACCTATTCCAAGAAGCGTAGAAAGTAATAAGAAAAGAAACTCAAGAAGCCTCTAAAAAACAACCAAATATTTGACAATAACTGGCAATATCAGGTTATTGTATATTTGTGTTGTTGCTCAATGCCTAAACTGTGTCTTGTCTACCACTCCAAAGAGTATGGAAATGCAAATCTGTCTTTAAAGAATGAAAAATGGAGAATGAAAAGAATTAAAGAAAATTCCAGGGGAGGGGGGCAAAGATTATTCATTGAAAATCTAAGATGGCAATTCCCCCCCTCCCAAAAAAAAAATGGCACATCTGTCTCTAAGAAAAACGACTAGCACCAATTAGCATTACTCACCCCCCCCCCCAAAAAAAAAAAACTTGATCTTCTAAGAAGCATTTATTTTTTGGTAAAAAATACATTATCTATTCCTCCAACATTTTGTTTTGCAGAAAAAATTTCCTAAATATTTTTGTGAGGATTTTCTATTAGCTTTAAGAGATAATATAAGAACATTTTTTGTAAGGGCTGCAGATAACTAAAATAATAAATATACTTACTAGATGATACTCATACAAATAATAAAATGATACAATAAATAATAGTATAATGATCATAATTATTGAAAATAAGATAGCAATAAGCATAATAGGATAAACAATATTAACATGACAATGATATTATTATTACCTTAATTTGCAGTTCAGGGCGAATTAGTTGCAAGAACTGTGATGCTCCATAGTTGAAGATGGCAATAGATCTGGTCACTGTGTTATGGTAAAGTGACAAACCATCAGGACTAGAGAATGCTGGAGAGATGCAATTTAAGCCCACTCGGTAACAGTGATCACATGGTAGGTATGGTTCAAGAACCATTCTCTAGTGATTCAGAGTTGGCACCACCACGCAACAACAGCAACTTTGGATTGAATGCACAAGATGGTTGGGTATGGCAAGTCACATCATCTCAAAGCTGACTCTCTATTGTCTTCCAAGAATGTTATGGTAGTGAGGGCTAGGCGGGGTTTTCCCACTGGAAACTCCATGGTTTGGCCTCCCATCCCTTGTTGTAAGATGGCAATTCCCCCCCCCCCCCAAATTGGCACATCTGTCTCCAAGAAAAGCGACTAGCGCCAATTAGCATTACTTTTAATTTTATTAATTAATAGATTTTATAATTAATTAATTTTTACAAATTTTTTAATTAATAAATGTAATTAATTAATTTAATTAATTTCATAATTATATAATTAATTATAATTAATTTTATAATTAATTTTTTAATTCCTCGGGCAAGGTTGCAGAGACTTTCTCTTGGCTTAGTCAGTTCCAATTGTTCACCACTCATTGACTGAAAAAATCTAGTTGCGCCTTGGTGTTAACAGTGGATTTGAACAGCTTTTTGGAAAGTCCTTGTGTTTGTCTTTGGTGGGAAGAGAATGTGAACAGCTTCTGGTCTACTTGCTGCAGGCACCTGTAGTTGAGCCTCATGTCATTATGCCTATGCTGACGAGTGTTGGGAGGTTATCAGATTGTAATCTACAGCAGTAGGACTAACTCTGTAAACTGTCAATGCATTTAATGGCTCTCCTTTGGACACCATCAACAAGCTGGATGTTGCTCTTGTAGAAAGGACCAGTAAGACATGTTCCAAAATCCAAAATTGGCCTGACCAGACCTTTGTATAGCTTCAGAAAAACTGTGGAGGACCACCTACTCATGGTTCTGTTCAGGAGTCCCAAATTTATGATTCCTTTCATAATATAATATAATATAATATAATATAATATAATATATATATATATATATATATATATATATATATATATATATATATATATATATATATATATATATATATATATATAATTATAATAATAACAATATTGATAATAATCCAAAATAAGAATATATAATAATAATATAAATTGCATAATAATAGTAATAAAAGTAATAACAATAATAAATAATAAAGCTTACTGGAGGATGCTTCATCTTGTGTCATGTTTTTAGACTGTTTGTCAGGAAGATCAGACTTGCCAAGAACAATATATTTTGCTTTTAGCTGCTTTGAAAAAGCTGAATGTTGACTCGACTTAGCTGCAACATATTCAACCTAGAAAGTTGGAAACTTTAATGCATATATCCACTACTATCTATAATAACAAAATTGATATAGAATACCCAAAGACGATAGTGAACCTCAATATTCCCTTGCAGGTCTTAAATGCAGCCAAAAATGCTACCCTTTGTAAAAAGTTTTAGTTAATGTTACCTTCTGTGGCAAAACCCAGTGAAATCCCATATAAACTAGGTTCAAAGTATATTTGTAGGCCTACAATGATTTATTTTCACCCAATTCTTAATTGAATTGCAGTCCTAACAGGGGTATCCATTAATGAAAATGTAGGGAGGGGGTAATTGCACTTTTAAAATCTAGTTTTGCTGTTCTTCAATTATTTCAGCAAAATATTCAAAAATTATATTTTTCAAAATCTGGGTCTGGGAGCATATTTCCCCCTTTCACAAACTATGAGCATATAGATTTCCAAAAAGGCAACAGAGCAATATCTCAAAAATGGCTAAAAATATCATTGAAAATGTTTAAGGAACTAATATGATTAGAAATTCACTGTTCTAGTGCCCTTTTAAGAGTTATAAGAGATTTAAGGGCAAGCAGTCCTCTTCCCAAGCCCATTATTTCCAAACACATCCAGTCAATATTTTGTTTATTTTATTTGGTTCAAAATTAGAATTTGAGTTCCCTTTTTAAGAGTCAAAAGAGATTGGAGGGCAAAAACCCCTCTTCCCAAGCCTATTCATTGTCCAAATGCATCCAGTGAAATTTTTATTCTTTTTTTTACTTGATTTGATTCAAAATTAAAAGTCGAGTGCCCTTTTTAAGAGTCAAAAGATATTTAAAGGCAAGAAGCCCTTTTCCCAAGCCCATTCATTTTCTAAACACATCCAGTCATTTTTCTTTTACTTAATTTGATTCAAAATTAAAATTTGAGTGCCCTTTTTAAGAGTCAAAAGAGATTTGAAGGAAAGAAGCCCTCTTCCAAAGCCCATTCATTTTCCAAACACATCCAGTCATTTTTTAAATTCAATTTGATTCAAAATTAAAATTTGAGTGCCCTTTTTAAGATTCAAAAGAGATTTATGGGCAAGAAGCCCTCTTCCCAAGCCCATTAATTTTCCAAACACATCCAGTCATTTTTTTTTTTATTTAATTTGATTCAAAATTAAAATTTGAGTGTCTTTTTTAAGAGCCAAAATAAAAGGTAAAATTCTAGTTAATTGACTTCTTGCTATCTCAGAAAGAGTTTAGGTTAGGAAAATGAAACTTTCAGGTATGAATCTACAGACTAAAGTATGTCCCGGGAAGGTATTTTGAAGCAACTACCTCCACTCCTTCTCCCTCCAGAGGGCCCTGACCTTTGATGACCTTTAAAAGTATGTGTATTATAAAAGTGAAACCTTGCAAAATAGATCTTTTGCTTAATTGAAGTACAATAAAGTTGTTTTCAACTTCATAACTTTGCTCAGTTCCATTTTATAAGGTTTTAAAGATATGCAAATACATTTCCTAAATTAAAAAAAAACAACATTGATATGGCTCAAAATTCTACTCTAATAACAGGAATTGCATTTTCAGAACTAAAGGCAGAGAAAAAAGCAACTAGTAACTGAAAATTAAGGTAAAATGTTGTTTGTCAAAATTTCAATAGGTATAGATCTGTCATGTAGGCAAATTTCAGGGCCCTCTAGAGGGAGAAGGAGTGGAGGTGGATATTTTAAAATACCTTCCCAGGACATGCTTTAGCCCTTAGGCCCATCCCTGAAAGTTTCATTTTCCTAACCAAAACCCTTTCCAAGATAGCAAGAAGTCAATTAACTAGAATTTTACCAAATAAATTGAAGGGCATGAAGCCCACTTTTGAAGCCCATACATTTTCTAAACACCCCCAGTCAAAATTTTGAGACAGGCATTTTGTTCAACATAGTAGAAAGCTTCAGTAACTATATCTGTAGGGATATTGTGTAATTGAAAATTGGTCTCAAACTAACTGTTTCATTATAAATCAATTTTTTTAATATTATATAATCTTATATAATATATATATATATATATATATATATATGTATATATATATATATATATATATATATATATATATATATATATATATATATATATATATATATATATATATATATATATATATATTTATATATATATTGATATATATAATATATATATATATATATATATATATATATATATATATATATATATATATATATATATATATATATATATATATTGATATATATATATATATATATTTATAATATATATAGTTTTGTAAAAATGACCAAAAACGCATGCTTTAATTGAAATTTTGGTGACAAGGAAGAAGAAAACACCATAACATTGATAAAATTTATTTATCCAATTTAATCATGGAAAATCAGTGCTTGTGGATAATATGACATTAAAAAAAATGGATTTATAATGAAACAGTAAGTTTGAGTCCAATGTTATAAATTTTGAGACCAATATTTTAAGCCTTTTTTATACCCCATATTTAGGTCATTTTTAAGAGGTCAAAGGTGCTTAAATCTGAATTTCTAGTACAAGCAATTATAATAATTGTAAAGAGCATAAAAAAGGCATCAAGTGGTATATTCACTTTATACATAAGCCAGGAATATTGTTTGCTACAGGCCCTAATTTTACCCAGTAAAATTCTAGTTAATTGACTCCTTGCTATCTGGGAAGGGGTTTAGGTTAGGAAAATGAAACTTTCAGGGATGGGTCTACAGGCTGAAGTATGTCCCGGGAAGGTATTTTAAAGTACCCACCTCCACTCCTTGTCCCTCTAGAGGGCCCTGAAATTTGCCTACATGACAGGTCTATTACCTATTGAAATTTTGACAAAACAACATTTTACCTTAATTTTCAGTTACTAGTTGCTTTCTCTCTGCCTTTAGTTCTGAAAATGCAATTCCTGTTATTTGAGTAGAATTTTGAGCCATATCAATGTTTTTTTTTCAAAATTTAGGAAATGTATTTGCATATCTTTAAAACCTTATGAAATGGAATTGAGCTAAGTTATGAAGCTGTCAGGAAGCTAAGTTGCAAGGTTTCACTTTTATAACACACATATTTTTAAAGGTCATCAAAGGTCAGGGCCTTCTAGAGGGAGAAGGAGTGGAGGTAGTTGCTTCAAAATACCTTCCCAGGACATACTTTAGTCTGTAGATTCATCCCTGATAGTTTCATTTTCCTAACCTAAACCCTTTCCAAGATAGCAAGAAGTCAATCAACTAGAATTTTACCCAGTCAGGAAGTTTTTTGATGCCTGTCATTTATGCAATCTAGCATGTACAAGAAATGATAGACATTAACTTTGTAGGCTAAAAGTAACAAATATCACACCTAAGGGGGGTAGATTTTAGGGTATGCTATCCTACCCATATTAGGCCCTGGATTCATTCCTGAAGTTTCATTACAGCTACCTAGCCTGCCTCAACTACTTTAAATAGATAAGAAGAAACCCCTAAACTGAATGTAACCCAGAAAACTTGTTAAAACGGCAATCATTTAAACTACCTTTGTGTTCAGAATTAGCTTGCTAGAAAGGGTAATTTGCTCATCACTGAAGTCCTCTTTTTTATTCTTTCCAAAAGATTTTTTCAAGGCTGAACCAAGAATATCATTATTGCTCATAAGAGCTGGCATTTGATAAATTCTTTCAAGCAATCCTTGGCTACAGTTCAGTTTTAAAATATATCACATGTGAAATATTTTTAAAAAGAGAAAACAAATCACGCCGTGTTTTATGTTCTTTTCATCTGCCGGTTATTCTTACAGCGTTTCTCGCTATTTTCAAGGGGCTAA